>NC_056737.1:1513667339-1513762339 GCF_019279795.1 Protopterus annectens
ATACACTCTGGTCACAGCTTGACAACATGGGGGTGTAGATGAGACATACATGTCTTATTACTCTCATAACATTTTGGGGAGTTGCTAGTGTGACAGGTTTGTTCTTATAGATGTGTGACAATCAGTTGTATTTCCTGTTTGCTGCCTAAACATCTGGGATCATCCCACAGATGTCCCAGGGGGACAAGGTGACAGGCAGCAGATATGGGCCGATATACTGGACATTCTGGACTTAGCTGTACAGTTGTGAGGTATGATTCTGTATGCAGTCTACTTCCACTCCCAGGATTCAGACCATGGCTGTGTCTGCTAAAACTAAAACACTGTCCATCACAGTTCTGTGTGCTATATAGATATTACTGTATATCTCCGATCTGATTTCTGTCTTATGATTATCCTGTGGTTTTACATTCTGACCTTGTATTACAGCACTCTTATACAGGATTTCCTAGACAGTTATATTGTGTAACACAGTGTGGGTGACAGTGATGAGTAATACCTTATTATTCGGAGCAACTGCATCACTCACAATGCCATACAATACCAAAGTAAACAGTACCAGTACAGGGTATCATTCCTTTATTTCTGGGTACAGTGTTCGTATATGACAGACCTGTGGTAGCAATGTTTGTTAGCACTACCTGAATGTTGCCATACAAAGTACCAGATTCCACATTACTATTATGCACATACATCTCACACTGTTGCTGTACACACTCTGTTCACAGCTTGACAACATGGGGGTGTAAAATAGACATACTTGGCTTATTACTCTCATAACAGTTTGAAAGTTGCTAGAGTGACAGGTTTGTTCTTATAGATGTGTGACAATCAGTTGTATTTCTTGTTTGCTGCTTATACATCTGGAATCATCCCACTGATTTCCCAGGGGGACAGAGTGACAGGTTGCAAATATGGGCCAATTTACTGGACATTCTGGATATATCTGAAAAGTTGTGGGGTATGATTCTGTATGCAGACTACTACCGCTCCCAGGATTCAAACCATGGCTGTGTGTGCTAAAAATACAACAGTTCACGTCTCAGTTGCATGTGCTATTCAGATTTTGTTGTCTGTCTTTTTACTGTTTTCTGTCTATGTGTCTCTCAGTTGTACTAAATGTCCTCTGGGGATTACACCAGTCATATACGGACATTCCTACACATTTTATTTATGTTGCACAGTGTGGGTAACAGTGCTTAATACAACAGTACTATTAAGTGATTGCAGATCTACATTACCATATGATACCAGAGTAAACACATGCAGTCCAGCAGTTAGACCTTTATTGTCAGGCTATTATGCTTTTATTTACATACAAACTATATGAGACTCTTCCTGCCATATTCTCTGGTGTATGCAATACTTGCCTTAAACAATACAGGTTTTATACTGGCAATTAACTTACTAATACTTTTAGATTTATTTCCTATGACAGCACATGCAAGAGTATTACTAACCTGCCTCGCATCGCAACCTCTCCAGGTGACGTCCATGGGCCTCCTGGTTCGCGGCCCACCCACTTGCCGCTGTGAAGGACATAAGAGGAATATGTAGCCATACCTAACCATAATATACATGAACTGGCAATTATTAAACAAGTAGTGGAGTGATACTTACACACAGCTGGGACCACCCCTGCTGTCCTAGCCTCTTGGATCCACTGATCCAAGAGGTCCCCTTTTTGCTGCTTCAGGTTGGCATAGTGATGCCTGACCTGCTCACCAGTTTGGGGTATGCCAGTGACACTGGTGAGGTCATGAGCGAGATGGTCCCAGGCTTCCACTTTATATTAGGAACCCTGGTACTGGCCCTGCAGCAGTCTCTGCTCATGGTCTTTGACAAGGAGTCCTGCCATGACTCTGGACTCCTGGATGTTCCAGCGCTCACCCAAAAGTGCACTCTCTTTCCCCTTCCTGACATGATGCCTGCAAGGGGAAGCTACAACCAGTTATGAGATGTATTCCCACCTGTTGGGTTTAAGTAGGGCCTAATTCCTGCAATTTGCTGTGATCGGACAGTTTTGCAAAGGCTAAGTTATGGGCAAACCTGCTTACCTAAGGTTGGCATTGTTTAAAGGTGTATACCACTGGGCAAATTGAATTAGCTGGCCTACACATTGCTTACACCTACTATGCTGGCCTGTGCAATGCTTAGCATTGCTCAATATTTACTTTGCATTATATTTGCTTTTTGTCATTGATTTATTATTCATTACATGTCTTATATATATATATATATATATATATATATATATATATATATATATATATATATATATGTCTGGTGTCCATGATTCATGTGTACGTACACTGTATGGGGTCTTTGTGTTTAATAGGGGACTTCAACACGCTATTACTATTACACCTCACATCTGGGCTTACTTCTGTACTCCAGTTCACATATTTATGTTATATAGTACGTTATAGAACATATGACTGTATACTGATTCCTTTCACATGTTCAGTTTGATTTTACTATAGTGAGGATTTATTTGGTGATACCTCATTCTGATGTACTGCTGTGATGGCTTGGTGGTTAACTACTGTGACTATAGTGTATAGGGTTCTGGGTTCAAGGCCTGCAAAGCTGTTTATTTTGTTGCTGGGCAGAGCAATGACTGTTGGATACAGAGTGATTAAGGCACTTTTAAGCACTTGTAAGTGGGTTTGCGCAGGTTTGCGCAAGAGTAAATACTGCTAACCTTCGGTCAAAGATGCTTAAAGAGAGTTAGCTTCCATATTGCTTACCCTGTGTGCGCATTGTTTACCCCCATGCAAACGGGCTTATACCCACTTACTAGTGCTTACATATGCTTACTCCTGCTTACTACTGCTTAATAGTGCTTACACTTGCTTACTAGTGCTTACTCTCACTTACCACTGCACTGATTTAGACAGTAATGTCTAATTGTTCTGGGGAAGGTGGGGGGTTTGGAAGCTGTATGGAGTTATCATTCATTACACATTTTACCTTCCATTTGTATCCCTGACTCCTGTGTACATATACTGTATGGGGCACATGCGATTATCTGTGGACTTTGCAACATTATGACACTGACACCTCACATCTGCATTTAATGCAGTACTTCAGTTCACAAATATATGTTATTTAGTAGGTTATGCAACTAAAAATATTGGTCATAATGTGATTTGACATGGAAAGTGCTGCAGTGGGACTCGAACCGGGAATAACTGCTGATAAGGTGAATGCTCTACCCACTACATTATTGCTATACTGCTTGGTTTGCATATATCTTCCTTTTTATTCTCTTCTGCCATTTAAGCTGCATTAACCGTAGCTAAGCGATGGGCAAACCCACGTACCTATGGTTAAATTTAATCTGTTTCATAAAAAAAAGAAGGTATCTTTATATTGTTTGTGTTTACTATTGCTCTTGTACTTGTGGGGGGATGTTGCTGGGGGTATGCGGACACCTATGAGCTGTCTTGCTCATTCTTTTAGGGCTTTCTGCTGTTCTTCATTGCAGGGGCATGTATATTCTGAGAGCTCTGCTTTCAGACATGCCCCCTGCACTCTTACATGCTCCATGTAAGATTAGGAGCTCAGGCAGCACGCCTTCATTAATATGCATGGCACGCCGCTGTCCTGCTCCTAAATGGTCACTTCCGTGCAGGACTAAGCTAGTCCTGCATGGAAGAATAGTAAATCTGGGGGCTAGTCTTTAGACTTAGTCACAGACAGGTCATGGAGAGGGAAGGTACTGGTAGAAATGGAATTCATGGATGTTAAAGATGAATGCAGGATTGTTGGGCTATTTGTGCCATAATTTAAAGATTTTGGAAAGTTAGATAAAGATATAATCAGCAACTGAGAAGGAAAATCTCTCTCTGGGGACTTGATTATAACAGTGTTAGGGCAGAATGTCTGAATTATTACGAGGTTTGATTTGAAACAGCTGGCACAGTTATTGACTACAGTTCCAGAACCAGAAGCTATTGAGTGTTCTGTTTGTTTGCTTTGTCTGCTCCTTTAAAATAAAAAAAGAAAGAAAAGAAAATATGTTTGCTACAGAAATGTAAATCAATAACTTTTTCAACTGGCATTCAATGACATTTAACATTTTGCAGTTCTGTTTCTGAATAATAATATTCTGTCATGTGCTCTGTCATGCTTGTTTTTCAGATTACACACAATAAAATGTTTAAAAAGAATGGAGGTCATTTCATTACAGGCACAGAGCAGTACAAATTGTCCATTTATGCTGGAGGTGCTTGGAAGGCACAGCTGTTAGAAGACAACAGTTTGTAGTCGTACAAAATGTGAATCTAATACATGAAATTAAAGATCCTCTTAGCCTGACATTTGCTGAGAAGCCAGTCATCCTAAAACTTTTTCTGAGATGACAATAAAGCTGATCAGTACATTGTGGGGTGTTTACACTGAAACAGTTTGCTTTTCTTTCCGTTGAAGGTATACGTATAAAATTAAGCTAGGCATTCTATAACATACTCCCACTGTTATATAATTTTCTGCTCAGTGAGAAGGGTAGCCTGCCCAACTCATAGATATGAAAAATGAATTGCAGTTGCAAACAGATATCCTGATGAGCTATTGAAGTTTTCTTTGAAATAAACATTTAGCTGTGCTGACATTAGCACATCTACACTCATCAAATCCTATTAAGTCGAGTGCAGTATCATAAAGACCTACTCCTAAGTCTACGTTTATGTATTAATCACTGTTTTGCACTTAAGAAAGCCTGAGATTCCACTAGTACGCACAGAAAATGCAAATCATTCACCTCAAGATGATAGCTTGCTAAGAAGGAAAAAAATTAACCTTCACTGTAGACAGTGTGTTAAGACTATGAGGTGCAAATCAGAAACATTCTGCACCGTTTGATTTGATTCTTGAGAATAATACCGTGAATACTGCTGACAGAGGTGGCAACAGTTGAGGAGATACCCCAATCTCATGTAGAAATGGGGAAAAGGGGGTCAATGTTGATAATGATGATAAGACCACCTGTACAATTTGCTTGAACTGAGGAGGTCATTAAACCAGGCAGTGCTCACTACCCAACTTGAAACAGGCAATATTATGTATTCAGTTTAATCTAATATGTAAATATCCCCAGAAAATAAAAGCAAAAACAGTAGAAATATGCTAGATGGCACATCATCATGTACAAATATGCATGTGTATTATGCCCTGGAGGTGCACTAATAATTTCATTGCTTTACATTTGCTTGATGGCAAAAGAAGAGAATAAGGGTGTCTAGTCTGCCTTTTAACTGTATGTTATGTTCTTTCTCCTCTCTAACCCTGCTTTCTTCCTTGTGTGTTTAGAGTTAATGTAGAACACTGGACCTCAGTCACCAGTGTATTACCGTAATTCTAGGAATGCTGGAAAAGTAATGTAGTTTGACAACTGCTGTTGCTGAAATATTCTGACAGATCCTAGCAGGTATTCTGAATAATTCTGCCCCTATAATCTCCCCCCCCCAACTCTTCTTCTTAAAAAAGGGTAGTTTTGGGTGGGTTAAGAATTGATAGCTTTTTTTAGTTCCTTTTATAAAGGATAGCTATCTATCTGTTCCTTTCTTCTGTTAAAAATGCTTAAGTATTCACCACTTTTGCTGCAATACCAGAACTCACTGTAGCTCAAACAGCAATACAGAAATAAGTGATTAAGGAGAACAGTAGATCTTGCACAATGACATCATTTGGTATTCTGGATCCATAGTTAATCGTGACTTAGTGTTCTACATAATCACCATCCCTTCTTGCTGATACCTACTGGCAGTAGCTGGGTGGTTCAATCTAAGTGATTTACATGACTATAAGTTTTATAAGGTTCTAAACAGTATATGCTCAGTTACCTCTGGCAGTTAGTCAAATACTGCTTATTGCTAATTCTGTTAATGGGAGGTGGCACCCCATTAATCTATCACTCCTGTTTAGTTTTAAAGGTGGAAAGGGGGTTAAGCTCATAGGTTAGTACTAGGCTAACTACACTTTTGGGCCATTTGAAGCCTAGCCAGTTACCCCATGTGAAAATCAAACCCTACACCTTGTGTTTTTAAGGTAAACACCTTAACCATTATGTCATCCTCCCACCCCCTTTACTAATGGAAAGGATAAAGAGATCAAGGTAGTAGTAACATTTATCCATGTTTCTTCCATCGCCTTGAGAAACATGATTTAATTCTGTCAACAAATATGAGAAAAACCTTTTTGATATGCAATAAAGAATATGCATGGAACAAAATTAGGAACTCTTTCTTAAAATGCAGTACATTAGAAGACATATTCATCATAACTCCTAAGGCAACCATATCTCTTAAGCAAGGTACCATTGTAATAGATGCAAGAAGTACCAAATGAGTTGAAAGTAAAAACAAACAACTGAGTGCATGCTATACTGACAGCTTAGTTATATATATATATATATATATATATATATATATATATATATATATATATATTTTTTTTTTTTTTAGCCTACACCAGAGCAGTTGATTCTAAGACAATGAGAGAAAAAAAAACTGTCTGTAACAGTACAATATGGGTACAAACTTGATTATTTCAGTTATAAGAAGGTCCTAGTTATGACTTGATTCAGTTACAGCAATAATAGGTAAAGGTTTTCCCCTCTAAGTTCTCTAAAGCTCTGTTTACAAAAGTGAAATATAATAAATAATAATAAGCAATGTAACTGACATATCTGTATTATGCTTAGTTGTAAATGTACTCCAGCAAAACCTGTGTGAGGTGTCCACCAATGGTATTATTGGCTTATAGGAATGATATCTGCTATATATAGCTATGTGTTGTATGCAGTGTTAGAGAAAAATTTATTCCTCATGATTCTGTATATACTGTTGATAAACAATATCTTGTTATTGTATTAAAGCCAACAACCTGTAATGTTGTTTACTATTGCTGCAACTTTATATCTCTATTTATCATGTACATGATGTGGATCTTTTCTCCCCGGGCATCCGCTGAAAAAGAACATGCGTCCAGTCAGAATTTCCCATTAAACAAATATAAATAAATAAAAAATAAAATAAAGAATTCCAATGCTCCACACAGTCTCAGAATAACAAAATATGATCCAGGTACACACACTTATGAACCAAGGAACCAGGAGCAACCTGGATAGATGCCTCAGTATGACTGAGTAGCACAATCATGAGCTCTCTGCTTCTGAAACAAGTATAGCTCCAAAAGAAAAAAATCACTCTAATTCACTTCTATAAGAGACTATTACTGATGTGACACTGACAAGTAAGTCTACTTTGGCAGCTTTGCATCTACGTTTAGGAGCAGGATCTACCTTTAACAAACTCAAACAGGTTTGGGTCAAGGGACTGTAGACTGCTCCCTTTTGCCCCACTCTGCTGTAAGTCATTTGCCTGACATAGGAGACAGTGTAACTCATGCAGGTATTCTCAAAGGTTCATAGGTTCATACTAGGTTCTTGATCAGACAGATCACTTGTAGTCTAGGGTCAAGATCCTATTTCATCATTACTCTCCAAAACAAAGTACTATTTTTTAATTTCATTCCCTTGTATTGAGGGTTTTCAGGGACAGATTGGGGTGAATTTGTAGTTACTCATCCACTTGTCCAGGTTGCTTTTGAAAAGGGTCAGGTTTCTACTCATTTTTATATTTAACAGAAGTCTGTTCCATAAAAGAGGAGTTCTTTGGTAGAAATATCTATCTCTCCAGCAGGTCATATTTTTGTGTGGTAAAAGTTTAATTTCTTCAACTGGATGTTTAATGTGTTGTTTGTTTTGCAGATCTGTAAGAGGTTACATAAGATTGGATCCTTAAAGGCTTTGCAGATGAAGTAAATGTCTCCCATCAAAAGTCTGCAAGAAGCAGAGAAAAGAGAAAGTGCTTTAAGGTAGAGTGTGAGTAGCATATGGAAGGCATGCCTTTTATTTTATTTGTGAGGAACAATTGCAGTCTTATCATCTTGGTCATATGTTTAGACAAGTACATACCAAGAGTGGCATTATATTCTGTTATGAGTCTGATAAGTTAGGAGTCGTTGAGTTAGAAGATATACCATGATAATCAATAAGGCTAGATAAAAGGATTTCCTAATGACAATAGCTAGAGAGTGGCCAAAGGATAGTTCATTGTAAAAGAACATACAATGTCCCTAATAGCTGTGTCAACATTCAAATGGGTATCATATATGTAGTAGGTGCATGGGTGACCATATTGGACAAAGGACGCTATACTACATTTTTTGGCATTTGCTACAAGGCCATGGTCCTTGTACCATTTATTCATGTATGTTACATTATCATGGGAAATCTAAGTCAGTTGGTGAGTTTCTGATAACTTTCCAGGTTTGCAGACATCTGCAAACTTGGTCACCAACAGGCTCTTAACATCAGCTGACATCAAAACTGTAAATAATGAAGAGAAGTAGCCCAAGAACTGATCCCTGAGCGACTCTTCTAGTAATGACCCTTTTTGATGAGAGTGTGTCCCCCTACACTAACAGACTGAGTTCTGTCAGTGATGCAGTTTTCTATCTTGTGGGTTTCAAAGGAATTTAAATTTAGTTGGATAATGAGAAGATTTTTACCTCATTAGCTAAAAGGAGGTTTCAAGTAACAGCTTTTTATGTTTTAATAGTGTGCATCCCAGTTATCTAAAAATAATGTGGTGAAAGCTCAAATGATTAGAGTGAGTAGGCTTTCTACTTTGGAAGAAGATTTTAAAAGTGAATTGTCAAATTTGAAGGCGAAGTTTAGGCAAAAGGGTTACCCAGATTTGTTATTGGACAATGCGACAGGTAGTTTATTTATATAAACAACCTCTATAAGCTGGTTATACAATACAACAGATATAATGAGAAGGTAATTATAAATGAAAATATCTTTAAATTTGATATGAGCTTAATTTTGGCTTACACACTTGACTCACCAACCATTAAGGATGTTATTAGAGACATTGGTGTATTCTGCAAGGTGATTACACAACCTGCTTTTGTGAACATGAGAACTGGGAATCTAAAAAAAATATTTTAGAGTATACTCCCAAAGCTAAAAGTGAATCGACCATTCAGGTGAGGGGTATTTTTTCCTTTATTAAGTGTAATGTTTATGTCTAATTCACCCACTTTTTGTTTTTTGTCTTAACACTGAGAGGAGTGCTTGGGCCCCTAATTATTGTAATTGTGAAACTTATAAGGTGGTGTATGCAGCAGAATGTTTCACATAGCAACATTTTTACACTGAGTGCACCACTAAGAAATTAAAACTAAGGTTATATGAACATTGTCACACTATAATAAAAAGAAATGGTGAGAATGCTTTATTCAAACAACAAATTAAATGTAAGAATGTCAACATATTAATGTTATGTGAATGATATTAAATCAGATATCATGTGGCAGGAGGAAATGCAGAGAATCTGTTAGTTTCAAAGGAATACAAATGGCATGTGAAATCAGATGTGATGCATGGCAGGTTTAAATGATCATATCACTTTTATGTGTGTTCTAAAGAAACAAAAACTGAGAAAGAAACAAAGCATATGCACATGGCTTGTGTTTCAGTTTTTTATTATATCTTTTTATCTTAGTCAAAAGTTTTGCAAAATAAGTATTTCTATTTATACATGAGTAGTAAACATTTTTTTAAAAAAACAATACATGAATTTCTATTGGTTAATTGATGGAGGCATCATGTTTTTAAAGAGTACTTAACTATGAATTATGTGACATTTCCAGAGTCTGATGAATTCTGAATGTTTTAACAAAAGTGCTTACTGTGGCTTCATTTGAGTTGTTTTTTTAATAAATTGTTCCTTGTAAGCATCATCTGGTGTGGAAAAGCACTTTTTTTTCTTTATTTCTGAATTTTACATTCCAGGCTGTTGACTTGTTTGTTTAGTTCTGGATAGTTATAAACATCTTTATGATTATCCTTTAAATACATGATCATTTTCAATTCATACTTACCTTTGGAGAATTTGATTTTGTTTCTAAATTTTTTGCTTACCTCTGTGAATTCATTTTAAAGGTTGGTGCACTTAGTTTGTTCTTACTGACAATATTTTATTTTTATTTATTTTACATTTGTTGACCGGGCTAGTCTAACTGGATATATGTCCATTTTCAGTTGAGGCCCGGGGAGATAAGCTCCATGATAAAAAAAATAAAACACAGCAAATAACATATAACAACATCAGTCATATACACAACGCATATTACTGGTTAATATGTTTCTTCTCTTTCTTGTGTAGTTTTTTTTTATAATATGATTATACCATATTGTTTATTCTTGTACTTAGCATTGTATTTCTGTCTGGCAGGGACTGAAGCCTCAGTGCAAACATTAAGGTGAGCCTAGAAAGTGTCTGGGAATGTAGCAGTGTGTGAAATGGGGTCATTAAGGGGAAGAGGATGCTTCAATTTCATCTAGCCATCAGCTAATAGTAATAGATTTGCCTTTGAATAATCTCTGAACACTGAAGTCTTTGATGGTTGATAAGGCTTAACCCTCATAGTTAAATATGCTGAGTGGTAGTCACATTTGAACATAAGATGGTAAACTGCAGGTATAGACCATTGTGGGGTTATAATGATAAGGACTAGAGACAATACTTTTGAGACCTTATTTAGGACATTTTTATTTTGTTTGTTTACCATGGCAGTACACTGATCACAATAAACCACTTGCAGGCACAATTCAGATTTAGAAATTCTCAAATTCACAAACATGGAGTAATTACAGAGGGTAGAGACCCCTGCAGACATCTGAAACAATGATTAGTTATTATTAATAGAGTAGAAAAAAACAAATGTAGATAAATTTTAGTGTAAGTATAGGAGGGAAGCAGTCGGTGAGAAAAATGGTCAAAGTACACATAATACAGTCAGATTTTTGATGGAGGTGTCTTTTGAATTGTGCTCTGAAAGTGGGGAAAGAGGAGATTTCCTTTAAGTGAAATGGGAAGGATTGCCAAAGTTTTGGGGCAGGAATGGAGAAAGAGTGGTTTGTACAATGCAGTTTGATTTGGGGGTTTTGGAGTCTGGGAGTTAGTTCATTGGTAGAGGTTGCAGAGGTTATACATAGTTGTTTTGTTATGGAGACTAGCAGCAAGAGGTGGAAAGCACCTGGTTGAAGTAGTTTGGCAAGAACAGACCCCAGACATAGCTCAACTTTACATAAGACAAGGAGCCATCTTGCATTGGAAAGGGTGGTGCAGTGGTGTTCCTGAGGGGAGGAGTCGGAAATGAATCATCAGATTTTGTTTTCATGGGCTCTGAAGTGGAGGCTGTGTCTATGATGGGAAGTCCTTATGTATTGCAGTTCTGTTTGGTCAAGGAGATATTTTACAGGACAAGAATAAAAGAGAATTGATTTTTTCAGGTGTTCTCAATGTTGTTATGGAAGTTAAGTGACTAGTTTAGCCATAAACCTAGATATTTAAATTATGTGGTTGTTTCTAGTGGGGTATCACTGAGAGCTGCAATGTTGAGATTTTTAAGAGTTTTTTAAGCTTTTGTGAGATTCCAAACATCATATTTTTTTTGCTTGTTTTGGAGGGGTTTAAGAGTACCTTATGGTTGTTAAGCCAACAATTAGGTGAGTGGAGGTTGGAATGAAGCTGGGTTTAATAGCTGAAAGTGAATGCCTGGATCAAAGGATAACCATGTCATCAGCATAAAGAATGATAGGAAGGTTAAATAAGTTGGAAGGTTGCTTGTTAATAAAGATTGAAAACAACAGTGGAGTGAGTATGGAGCTCTGGGGCAATCCTTTGGTAATGGGTGCTGGAGGTGATAGGGATGAGCCAGTTTTGATTCTGAAATACCTATTTGTTAAGAAATCATGGAACCAGGTAATAGTATTAGAGCTGACTCCAATTTCTTGGAATGATTTAACTAGCAGAAGATAGTCAATAAGATCAAAAGCTTCAGTAAGGTCAATGAAGAATGCTCCTGAAAGGTTATCTTTGTCCACATTGAGAAGGTTCTCATCTGTAAATAAGTTTTTTATCTGTGGACAGGTCTACTTCAGTAGACTGAAATACCACTTACCCGAAATTCAGATAACCGAGATGAAAAGGCCGATAGCACGAGAACACAGATGTCCCAGAACACTGACTCACCACTCCAGGTAAGTAAACACTTGGCCACCTGTCGTACTTTATCCCTTACCCTGCAGTAGTGCAATCTCAGAGTTGGTATATTTGGTTGGGGGGGTGTGAGAGGTGCAACGCTTTCATTCAGTTTCGTTTGTCTTTAAGGATGGCCAAGCATTTACTTACCTGTAGTGGTAAGTCAGTGTTCCAGGACATCGGTGTTCTCATGCTGCCAGCATTTTTGTCTTCGTTCTATGGGTTTCGGTAAGTGGTATTTCGGTCTACTGAAGTAGACCCATGTGGACACGCACATTATTTCCAGGCACCTACGTAGGTGTTTGGGTATGTACCAAGTCTTTATTATTCGAAAATAAGACAAATTTTATCATAGAACAACAAGAGTCTCCTAGCTTCTGCGAGCCTTGTAGCCTCCCTCCCTTTCCCATGACTGTAAAAGTGGATTTTGGTATGGGCATAATAATGGATTCTGTCCTGAAACTCCTTTAGTGTGAAACCAGCCCTACTAGATGTATACACAAAAGAAGTCATCACTTATGTTGAGATAGGAATGGTGTGGTCATTGCTAATTTAAAATTTTCTCTCAATTAAACATCAGAGTTGTGCACAGAAGGTCACTATAGCTTGTGTAGACATTAGTGGTAATTTTCTTGAACTTTCATCACAAACCTCAGAGGTGTTCTCAGAAAGTCAACAGAGATTGTTTATTTATTTATATTTAATTTCTCTGATATTCTTCTGGCAGTTGGTGCAGAGTATTAAGGCTGTGAGCTGTATTTCCTATGGTACAGGGTTTGATTCCCTCTGCCCTCATTTCCCTACTGTGTGACCTTAAGCAAGTTACATATCCGGATATGCTCCCAGGTCACTGATAATAAAGGACTCTGTGTCCAGTGGGCCTGTCTGGTTAATAAATGGGTATTATTATTATTAAATAACACACATCTACCCTCAGAAGAAAAAGACACTTGTATAGGTGTGCCTTTTGCTGATAAGGATGCATGATAATTATATACCTCTGACAGCAACAGATTTAAATGTGTTAGTGTGTTCTGTTTCTTTGTCAAAGTCTGGTATCAGAATGGTGCAGAGAATGTGTCTGTCCTTTGGAGGTAAGTGTTAAGAGGCATGCTGTGTACTTTTGAGAACAGCCACTTGAGATATATCATTGTGGTAATTTCTGTTCTTATCCCAATCTAACACTAGATGGATAAACAGAAGGTGACTGAGAAGTATCTAGATATATAGGGATATAGATAGAGATATAGCATGGTTATGTATATGCATAAACTGAAAATAACATGATTTGTTTGGAAAAAATTAAGAATATTTCTGTAAATTCAAGCATTGCCAGTTAAGAAGGAAAAAAAAAAACATGCAAAATAAAAACCATTTTTTTTTTTTTTTGATTTTAAAAAAAAAAAAAGAAAAAACTGTTGCAAAACACAAAGATGCCAAAAAGGAACAAAAGGATGAGCCACTCCATAGTAAAAATGCACCTATTCAGGCCAAATTCAATAAAACCAGTTTTGGACTTTATTGAAGAAAATAAAACAAATGATAAGTGCTTTCGTCCTGACTACTTCAGAACTTCATCGGATCTGAGATTGAGAGATGAGAGCTTTAAATGCTCCCTAAAAGAGTACCTTACAAAATCTTGGACCTGCTGCTGTGCCAATCCTAGCTGAACTTACTCAATGTACTTCACTCACCCCTTTCACCCTAAATCACACTCACAATCCTCTCCAGCCTCCTACTCTACTCTTTTTGTTTTCCCCACTACCTTCCCTTATTTAACTAATCCCTGCACACCTTTCCTGTACCTATTTCCTCCCTACTCACCTATGCTACCTGAAGACACACTACTCTGCACTCTTCTTATAATCTCCTTCTCTCCATCCTTCTTCCTTCTATAACCATAATATGAACACCTCTCTCATACTAAGACATCACTTAATTTCAACTCACTGTCTTTAATCACGTAATCTCTTATATCTCTTTAAATATCTTATTAGAATTGTCTCAGGTCTCATTTACCACATGCTAATCTATGTAACAAATAATATGACTACTGAATTTTTCCTCACATATTCTGCAATTCATGGTATTGTTTTTCATTTCACTCTACTGTGAAACATATATTCTATATTTTTCTCATTACATCATTTTTTCTTCCCTCTTATGTTTTGAAGTGTAACATAATACTCTCTGTGATTTAAAATATAAATATATATGTAACACAGGTTACATCACAGCATGATGGAAAATGAGCCCCCGCAGTAAGGAGAAAAAGGAGGATGAGGAGATACCTGAAGAAGAAATATGGACACGGGAAAGAAAAAGAGATTTGATATGGTGCAATATTTATGCAAATGAGAAAGCAAAACTAATCAATACAAAAAAGAGCAGCACCAAAGATATTTGAAGAGAAATATAGGCAAAGGCATCTGGACATGAAAAATTTTACACTACAAAAAATAAGAAAACAAAGAGGAAAATTATAAAACAGGATTAGTGATGATAAGTTAAAGAAATAGGAAGGAAACCGTAGCAACTCTGACACAGTCAATGTTGTGGAGTGATAGGCCAGTGATTTCACATATGAAAGAGCAATGAATGACACAGGATGAAACTGAAGAGAATTTGACACAGGATGATGCTATGGAACTTTCTCTAGAATGCACGCAGGAAATGGAGAACAAAAAATATGCCCTCAGTTTAGAAGAAATGAGTTGCTTAATTTAATAAAGATGTGCAGACATATATTAAGATCAATGAAAAATATAGACTACAGAAAGTCAATAAAACCCAGAAAGTTAGAAGTTTGATGAAACAAATGAACACAGTAACTAGGACTGTCCATACAGATTCATCCAATGTAACAGAAGTAAATAGGATATATTACCATGCAGCTAAATTAATAACAGATAAAGTCTTACCACAAAAACACAGGGTAGTAAGGGAAAGGAAGGGGAGATATTGAATGCCATAATGGAAGTATCGAGTAGAAAAAAAATATATAAAACAATTAAGACAAGAAGTGTCACTGTTAGAAGTGTTTAGAAGAGGGAACAGATCAACAAAAATACTCAGAAAGATAGATGTGATAAAAGTAATGCACAATATCAGAACAGATCAGGATCTATCGTGTACTATCACAAATAATAAACTAAAACTATCAGCATAGGCAGAAAAAGTTAGGAGATAGGTAGATAAATATAAAGAAAAAGTACTAAATAAGCAATTTATTGATAACCCAAAAAAGTTTTACAGATAACTGGGAAACAAGGCAAAAAGAATTGAAACACCACCAAAAAAAGAAGAAATAGATACAATTTGGAGAAATATCTATGAAGATCCTGTGGAACATAACAAAAATGCTAAATGGATAAAAGAAGTAAATGAAAGAATAAGAAGTTCATTTTATACAGGATATGGGATGAAATAATGGCCAGAGAGAGACTGAAACAAAGTTAGGAAAAGTTCCTAAATGGAAAACTCCAGGCCCAGATGCAGTACCTAACTTCTGGCTAAAAGTATCAACATCTTTATATGATGATTTAGCCATAAGTAAGAGGTATTTATATGGTCATTCTGAACAAACACCAGCCTGGTTAACAACAGGAAAAAGAATACTCCTACTTAAGAGTGAACCTGCAAGCTACCCTAAAAACTGTAAACCAATAACTTGCCTTCTGACAATGTGTAAACTATACACTGGAATTGATGTTGACAGAGTTTATAGTCATTTAGAAGAAAACTCAATCATGACAATAGAACAAAAATATAATAAAAGAAAGTCATATGGAACAAAGGATCATTTGTTGTTAAATAAAGTAATAATGGAGAACTGTAAAATGGGAAAGCCTCTACATATGGCATGGATAGACTACAAAAAAAAATTGACAGTATCCCACATTCATGGATAAAAGTGTGCTTAAAAATGTGTAAGTTACACCCTACACTGATTGATTACATTACAGTTACCATAAAAGGTGGCAAACCATGTTGCAATTAAGTCATGATAAAGGACAAATTATTATTCCAGGGATAAAAATTCAAATTCATTATCCTTAAACCTTTAAGTTGTTTACTTAACAGACTAGGTCATGGCTACAATTTGGCTCCCAGAAAACAACAAAGTGTAAAGACGACTCATCTTTAAAACTATATAGTTCATCAGATGAGGAACTGAAAGCACAATTGCATGTGGTCAAACTTTTTTCAGACAATATAAGATTGTCATTTGGTCTTGATAAATGTGCAAAAGCAACTTTTAAATCAGGAAAGCTTTAGCACCAGGAAAACGTCAGTTTGAGACAAGAATGTGGTATAAAAACATTTGAGCAAGAGGGAGTGTATATGTATTTGGGAATTGATGAAGGATCAACAATAAAACATGAACAAATACAAATAAAACTTAGTAAGGAATATTTTAGAAGGCTTAAATTAATACTGAAAACAGCATTGACATCTAGGAACAAAGTCCACCAATTTGTTCTTTCTGTCCTAATTTACAGTTTTGGAGTGATTAACTGGACCCAAATGGTGTTTTATAGGATGGACAGGAAACAAGGATGATTCATGCTCATCAAATGATTTATAAAAATCAGTGCATAGCAAGATTATATAGGTCTCCTCAAAATTGATTACATGTATAGATCTGCACTGCATTGAATATCTGCTGACATCACAAGACCCAAAAGTTTTGAAACATGAGGAGAATAAGTCTAAGATGACCTCCCTGCTTAGTTTAGAATAAACATATCTGCATCAAGTAGAAATGGAAATCAACCCAGAAGTAGATAAAATCAGTCAGCAACTGAATGTGCCAAAAATCAAAAGAAAGACTATAAGGTGAAGGATCAGTTGAGAGGGCAAGAAATGTGGAAAATGTAGAAATATAGTTGCAAGTATATAAAACTCTTGGAACAACCTTATGTTGATCAAGACTGAATGCAGGAATGGTTAAGGTGAGGTGAATTTAAACCAAAAGATGAAAGGTTAATATTGGTGGCCCAGGTTAGTGAACTACATACACTTTGGTTTACAAAGTCCATCGAACATGTGGGAGAAACAGACAAATGTAGGTTTTATAAAACAGAATTGGAAACAGTCTCACAGTAGAAGGACTATATACTGAAAGGTATAATAATGTAGCCAGACTGTTGCACTGGGAATTGTGCAAACATTATGGTACTGAAGTAGTTGAAAAACACTGGGAACATGAACCACAAAGCATTAAAGAAAATGATGAAGTTTATATCACATGGGCTCACCCATTACCAACAGTTCAAAAAATCAGATGCAAGAAAAACGGATATAGTGGTCCATGAAAAGAAGACAAAAGTAGCATTTATTATTAAAATCACTACACCTAGTGACTATAGTGTATTACACAGAGAGAAACACAAACTCATAAAATACCAGGATTTGCAGGCAGAATTGAGGGTAATATGGAAGAAAGATACCCATACAGTTCCAGTAGCAGCAAAGAGCAATGAGTCTTATAAAAACAATTTACAATCGTACTTAGATATGTTACTGATACACGTAACTCTGTACAAATTGCAGAAGGAGTCATTACTGGGCACATTGCAGGTGCTGCGAAAAGCACTTCTGACTAACATCAAAGATTGAAACAATGCTAATTTCATGATCTTTAATCATACTTTGAGGTCAGAATGGGGTCCATTCCCGTCATGGTATTAGAAACCCAAAAGACTTGGAGAAATTAAAAAAGTGAGTATATATGCATACATCTGGGTTGTTACCCTGAAGGATGGAAGTATGAGATGCTGTATGCATAAGAGTGTGTGTGTTTGTGTGTGTGTGTGTGTGTGTGTGTGTGTATGCGTGTGTGTGTGTGTGTGTGTGTGTGTGTGTGTGTGTATGTGTGTGTGTGTGTGTGTGTGTGTGTGTGTGTGTGTGTGTGTGTGTGTGTGTGTGTGTGTGTGTGTGTGTGTGTGTGTGTGTGTGTGTGTATGCATGTGTTCATCTGTGTGTAGGTCTGTCTGGATGACATTTTACACATGTGGATGTGAGCAGGTGCTTGTGCATCCATGATGAGTGGGCTGGTAATGAGAATACTAGCACACTCAGGTCTGACAGCATTGTCTTGGATTCAGAAAGATGGCAATGAGTGGCTAATGGGATGCTCCTCTGTGCCGCTTTACCTTGTCTCTGAATTGGGGAGATTCTTGCCACTGCACTATTTGACCAACATGTATTAATGAGTCAGTAATAGCAGAGGGAATCACTCTGAATCGCAGCCTGTATTTCATGGCAAACTGCCAAATATTATGCAAATGGTATGTTTATTTTTTTAATGACAGATGTTATATGAACAGACCATTAGAAATCCCTGACTTAATATTTAAAAAAATATACTTCAAATTCTACTCATGCATATTACTAACTGCAGTGAAACATTTTACCTCTAAGGAATTCGTTTTTAAAAATGAATCATCACATTGCTCATTTTATATAATTTATGAGTCTATTCAGTTATTCAGTGTTTATTCACACAAGCCTTAGCGGGAGTCTAATTATTTCAGGAAATCAAATAGCTAAGTCTGCATTTGTTACCATTAAGCAGTATGGTATGCTATATAACATAAACTTTCAGTAATTAGATTCTCTAAAAATCAATATGCTTACTGACTTGCCCAACGTAAGCTTAGCCCATGAAATATTGAGAAGGTCACACAGGCTAGCTAAGATTCTGTCACTGGAAATAACACTGGAAAACAAATTGCTACTGTTTAAAAATGTTAGTAAGAGATGCAGTCTCTTGCTACATTTGAAAATGCAATTAATGTCAAGGAATCACAAAAACAGATAAGAATATATCAAGCCTTCAATTGTCTCAAGTTACAGAAGAGGTTTGTTATCTTGTAGTGTTGAAATAACAGCATTTCAAAATTAGTTTGATTTGCTTTTTGATGTAACCTGTTTAGCAGAATCTGCACATTTTAGGTGGTATCAGTATGAAAAAATATCATTTTTTTTAAATCCAAGTTACTTCCCATTTCAGGAGGTGCTATGTATTTTGCCAGGCCTTCAAGTAGTTCTTTAATTAGATTAAATTCCATAAACTGTATATTTTGGCAGCTCCACAGAGATTTAACTGCTTCTGTTTATTCTATGCAGATGGCTTCTGTGTTGGAATTGACTGTATGACATTTGTTTGCATCACAAAGGATGTTATTTAATTAGTGCTTTTATTTATGATAAACATCAGCCTGGAAGCTAAATAGTAATACAATACGCCATACACAGAGAGGAGCATCTATATTAAGTGATCAAAGCTTTAGTTAGTCGACTAAATAAAGCTCGATCACTAAATATCGAAAACACAAAACCGCGAATGGCAGTTTCCACGCAAGGAAACAATGCTGTAGTCCCGACAAAAAAACAAAAACGTTAAACACAAATTAAGTGGGAGGCTTCACCCCCCCCCCCCCACATCCCCCTAACTAAATATACCAACTCCGAGATCGCTCCACATTGTAGGAGGGGCAAAATCTGCATAAAGGCCAAACAAATTGCTTCCCCTACGTGGAAACTGCCATTTGCTGTTTTGCATTTTCGACATTTAGTAATCAAGCTTTAGTTACTCAACTAACTAAAGCTTCAATCACGTAATTAGACCCCAGAGAGAACGAGCAAAAAATGTTCATGACTGGATATGGTTTGACATGAAACCAAGCAAGTACTGCTACATAGCTCTCCCACCAGGTACATTTTGTCACTAAAAACACTCAAAGACACTTAACTTGCACGTCCTTAAAGTTCTTCAGATGCTATCAAAATGTAGTGTAATGTAATTTTTTCCTGTTTAACTTGTGATTGTAGATGATGGATCCTTGTGGCTGGCATTCTTGTTAATCCCTTCTGATAAAGCCATAAATGCAGATGTCCTCAGTACTCTCTGCTTCTGTTGGCCTTCCTCACAGGTCCAATAATGTTATTTTCAGTCTGCGCACCTGTTTTCTGAAAAGGCAATAAACACTGTTGAATTATACATAACAGGATTTTCTTCTTGCAAAATCACTGTATAGTACTATTCTGTCTGGCATCAGTTAATAATGTAGAAGGCATATTTACATTAGAAAAATAAGGGTGCTTTATTGGGACAGATTATGCTTATTAAATTCTACTAAATCTATAGGTGCTGCCTCTCAACACCCAACTAGCTGTACTAAGCTTGTTGGTGAGCAAGATATTCACTCTATACTTACTGCTTTATAGTGTACATTTTTATGGACTTTTCTATAGGAAAAATTTGCTTTCTAGCTCTATGCTACTGCACAGGGCACTGCTAACCATTGCTGAAAATGTTCCAAATGTATTGCAGCACAGAAAAAAAACAAAACAATGGGCCCTTTGCCTAATAAAATGACTATACTATGAACCCTTTTGTGTGTTTCCCAAGTTAGATAGACCAGGCAAACACCTCTGGACATAAGATGAATCAACCCAGATCTCCAAATGTAAAAACACAGTAGAATAGACCCACAAGTGCAATGCTACCATAAAAAAATTAAATGACTAGCTAGAAATCTCTTTTTGAAGGCGATTTCAAGATAATCTTACAACAGTAACAGTGAGAGGAAACAGTTTTTTTTTTACAAAAATACAGAGAAATACACAAATAAAATCAGGAAGCAGTTCTGATCACTCAACATAACTTAACAAGTGCAATTTAACAATCAACAGTACTTAAATTTGCCTGGATGACACCTCTGGAACACAAGCTATGATGCCAAGCTTTGCTGAGCTCAGGGAAAATGTAACAGTTTACTCAGGTGTGGCGGGTACATGTATATACAACTCTTACCTAGCTTTATCATAGTAACCATACTATTCATTTGTCAGTAGTATGAATCTGTTTCTTAATCTTGTCCATGTTCTCCATTCTGAGCAATTTTAATTTATCTTTGTCCTTCAGAGCTGCTGATTGGTGATGTTATAGGATCAGTTTGAATATGCCACATACCCCACAAGCATCTTCAGAGTTCTACAACAGATTATCATTTTTGGCATACACATCATGAATTCTTTTTACCATATCAACGTTTTTGCAAGTCAAATGACTCAGTATCATAGCAGTATTTCTTGTTTCTGTTTGGAACCAAATTATGTCTTGTTCTTGTATCTGCAAGTAAGTAAATTCTAGCACAGTGTTAATTCCTTATGGCAAGACTAATTTATCAATTTACACAATGAATGCTGTAGCTTACATTTTAACCTCGTTTATTCAAAAATATTAACAGAATTAATGTTATATTATGCTACATTGTCTAACTTTAATGATAACTTACTTTAATATATATTCAGAGTTTTTATTGATCATATTCTCAATACCATATTGTTAAAACTCCAATGACATACATGGATAAAGTTCTGACTATGGCCAAGGTGACCCTTAGCTTGATTAGTGACTTGGCCATCATCTGGATTTGGAGTGGAGATGATCCTTGGTGGAGGGTGGACTGCATCCATCCAAAGTCACAATTTCTCATAGGAGGGGTTGTTGTACAAATGGTGCCCAAAAAAGATTTTCTGGTATGAAATCAAGAACATGGTATTTTTAATGGTTTAAATGGAAGCATGTACTTGCACAGGGAGGCTATAGTGGCCCCTATAGTGATGCTGGGCATTTGTCCCCTATCCTGGAGAGAGGTCAAGATCATATAAAATGATCTCATGGCTAGAATACCACTGAGAGCAGAAACCAATACTAAATAGATGCCTGTATATTAGTCTTCCTTGGGCAACTCTTACTCTCACTGACAAAACCCCAGGATATGGCAAAAATCATACAGAAAATATATCACACTCTTGTATACTGTGCAGTCTTCCCAAACTTAACATGCGACAGATAAATCGTTTTCAAGATTTTACTCCACCATGAGTCTGTTCACAACTTTTTTCTTCATTTTACATAGCTGAGTCAATGAAGGCCATCTTCTGGAATCATGCTACAGGTCATACTCCGTGTAGAACTTATTAGAAACATGCTTTTCCCGATTTAGTTTTTCTGTATTGAAGTGAAATATATTTTTCCTTCATACTACATCAAAATCATGTTCTGCTAATTATTTCGTTAACCACCTAACTTAATTCCAAATAGTTTTGTCGACTGTATACATATACAGCTTCCATTAACATTAAAACTTATTCTTGTAATAATTTGTGCCTCATCTGATCATTTGTAGGCCACATATGCAATTCTTTATTGTATGAATAAATCATATCAAGCCTGGTGCCTTGATTTTTCTGACTCATGTGTGACCTTTTTTGTGAATTAAGTGTCCCTGTCCTGTGTACTCTGTACTGCATATTGTGTAATGAATTTCACCATTTGTCACTCTTTGGACTTTGTTTCAGTCTTGTAAATTGTTTAATAGTTGTTTTCCTCCCTTTCTCATCCTCTTTTTAGCTTCCACTTGCACTTGAACCTTTGTGACTGTCTAACCGTATATGCATAATATTAGCATATTTTGTCTTCACAATTAATCCACTTTCATCCATTTCTTTGCCTTGATAATGTTTATTTTTATTTTGTCATAAGAAGAAATATCTAGGAGAGTAGATGCCTACTCACTGTAGGTATTCAAGGTAGACATTTTATAAAACAGCTGTAGCTGATAAAAAAAAGCTATCTTCTAATTTAACATAGGGTAACTAATGATTAATTGGAAATGTTTATTTGGTAAGAAAATATATCTTCATATGCAGGAAGTGAAATTGTTGATTTTTGGAGCCTGAACTTTCTAATACAACTGTTCAGTAGAGTACGGTGGATCAGTGGTTGAGATCAATGCCTCCCAGCTGTGGGATTCAATCCTGTTCTCTTTTCACTGACTGTGTGAAGGTTGTAGGTTCTGTCTTTGTCTGCTTGGATTTTCTCTCAGTATTCTGGTTTTCTCTCACACTTAAAAATTATGCTGGTTGACTGGTAACTTTAAAGTGTTCTCACACAGACAGACACTCATACAGACCCATACATGTGTATATCTGTATTTATCTGTCTATATGTATATACATGCCCAGCCTGGGTTACCTGGCATAGCTCAGTTGAGCGAAAGCTGGATGTAAAACCAACCAACCTGCCAAACACGAACTGAGAATTGCTACACTTAATGCAGGTTCACTGACAGGATGCAGCTTGGAAGTGGATGACATGATGATACGGAGGAGGCTGGACATCCTATGTATCCAAGAGACGAGATGGAAGGGCAGTGCAGCAAAGCCACTTGGCTTGGGATCCAGAGTCTACTACTCAGGTAGATGGCATCCCAGAAATGGTCTAGAAATTGTGGTGAGAGAGAAGCTTCAGATGACACTAAGAGATATCATCAGAATTAGTGACAGACTCATGGCAGTCAGACTCCAGTGTAATTATAGGATGGTATTCATAATCTCAGCCTATGCCCCACAGCAGGGTTGTGATAGTGAGGAGAAGAGTGCACTCAGACAGCAGTTGCAGGACCTACTAGATAAAGCAGGACAACATGAATTGGTGTTGATAATGGGTGATTGGGACAGACAGAACAGGATATGAGGACTGCCTGGGTCCACATGGGTGGGGCAACAGGAATAAAGAAGAAGAAGCTATTATAGACTTCTGTCTGGCAAATGGCTTGATAGTAGAAAGAGAGACAGTAAGATCACATACAAGAGTAGTCAACATGCAACTCAGGTAGACTTCCTCCTAGTAAGAAAAAGTCACCGGGGTAGAATCCATGATTGCAAAGTCATCCCCAGTGAAACAGTCGGCCCACAGCATAAACCACTAGTGCCACAATCAGCTGCAAGCAGTGGTCAGAGAAGCCTCTAAGGTCAACAGAGACCAGATTGACAGGAGAGAAAGTACAAAAGTTTAAGGAATTACTCAGGGCTCTAGCACCCCAAGAAGAGGAGGAAATAGGTGGCGTTGAAAAAGAATGGCAGCACCTAAAAACAGCAAGTGTTAGTACTACAGAAAAGACATGTGGCTGAGCCAGGTATGGAAATAAGGTACATAAGGAAAGCTGGTGGTAGAATGCAGAAGCCCAGGAAGTCATCAAAAGAAAGAAGGAGTGCAGGAAGAAATGGGAGATAGAAAAGACTGACCAGGCTACGAAGGACTACTAGTTGGCTAACAAAGAAGTCAAGAAAAAAATAATGCACTAAGCCTGCAAGGCTAGAAATGTACTGTAAACTGTTTATTCAATAAAACAACAAAAATACACACAAAGTAAGCACTTTCACAACATCCAGTCACTTCAATCAGATAACATTCAAAGACACTGCTCATCCTAAATAATCCTCAACAAAGTCAGCTGACTTAATCACATCAATTAAAGTGAAGAAAGTATTTAAAAATGTGTGCATATATAGTACATAACATATGATATAAAACACATAGAGGCATTTGCATACATTTTCAAAACATTTAAGAACTGTGTAAAAACTATATAAAAACTATGTGAAATCCTTCTTTATAAAAACAGCATTTTTTATTTATGCCTAAGAAAAGGTTTTAATGAAGAAGTGCTGTTAAGACCTGGAGATCTTTCAGCATTTAGCAGAAGAATCCATTTCTGTTCTGCTGCTTCTGTGTGATTCTCCAGGTCCCCCCTCTAATATCTACATCTAATACTTGTAAAACAAAAAATCTAAAACTATGTATAGGGTCATTTTGTAGCGCATGTATTGCTAATGCATTGTTTTCTTTCTTGTTCTTCACATCCCTGATGTGCTCAAGCACTCTGTCTTTTAAGTTGTCTATTTGTTTTACCTACATAGTAGGCATGACATTTCTCACAGAAAGAAAAATAGACCAAATTGACTGATTTACAGTCTGCATAGTACTGCATTCTCAGTGTGAATCTCAAAGAGGGATACTGGTAAAAGGAACTAGTATATAAATATTTGCATGCTGTACACGTTCTACACGGAAATGTTCCTATCCTAGTAGATTCATACAGGTTTTTGTTTACGCTCTTCCTATGGCATAAGTGTTGTTTTATGGATTTATTGGTTCTAAAAGAGAAGGATGGTGTTGTACCAACTATACTAATTAATTCTGGTGCATCTTGTAGAAGCCTCCAGTTATTCCTTATAATGTCACAGAATTCATTGATATCACTAGAATATTGAAAAGTAACTCTAAAATTGAGTCTAATTTTAATTGTGATAGGGCTGTATGCGTAACTCTAAAATTGTGGACGATATTTTTTTGCTATGGAAAGGAAATGAGAATGCTCTAGATGATTTCATTAGATATTTACACACAACAACTAACTTCTTAAAATTTACTTATCATTATTCTAAACATGAAATAGTTTTTAGACGTTACAATCTGAACTTATGCAAATATCTAGTAGCATTTATATAAAACCTACCAAGAGGAATGCCCTTTTGCCAGTGGCGGCTGGTGACTTCAAATCAAAGGGGGGCTGCAGGAGACAACTGAATGGGTGGGGTCAAGGGGAAGGGGTGTGGCCAACTAGAAAGGTGAGGAGCTATGCTCAAAACCACAAAAACTAACTTTAATTAAATACGCTGCCCTGGGTGCCAAACCATCACTATGAGAGTCCAATTAAGACAAAAATAAGTGTAGAAGAATAAAAATATTTCAATGCATTGGCTGCATGACAGCTTACTTAATATCTAGATGGAAACAAAAGGTTGTGAGGCATGAAAAATAAATTACTTTTTAAATACATTACTGGAATGCCAGTCAAAATCAAGTATAAGAAAAACAAGCAGCACTCAACTCAAACCACTTCTCCTTGCACTGCAGTTCTAATTATAATTTATGTTCAGCTTTATTAAAGTACCAAGTAACATGCTGAAAGTAGAAATCTCTGTGATGCCCCCACTTGTAAAAATGTTTCTTATCCAAAAAATACCTGTTGCCTGACAACTATCTACTTGTTTCATGGGGAAAACATGATCAAAGTAAAAAATGAAAAGCAAACAAGAAACAAGCTCAAGATACATTGCTTAAAGGATTACTGTACAGGTTATGGACCACACATGATTGGCATTCTGTTTAGTTTACGGGTAAAGCCTGTAGAGATGACTGGAAGTCTCCAACAAGTGTGAGCTTTTTAAAAGAATGTAATCCTGTCCTTCAATACCAAATGCTTATACATTATCTAGTTAAGTATTCTCTGCATGGCAACAACAGAATTTTTTATTATTTATTATTTATCATTTAAATTTGTTGACCGGGAGTGTCCGACTGGACGTGGGTCCATTTTCAGCGGAGGCCCGGGGAGAAAAGCTCCACAGTAAAATAAACAGACAGTAGTTACATTGGATTACATAGCGATTAACAATTTAACATAGAAATTACTTACAACATATTTACAGATGAAGAACATAGTACATCAGTAGACAACTAGAATCTTTATCTGTGAAGTACATAACAGGCATTAACAAATGTAACAATGAGAAGTTCCTGCTGTATAATAAGTACTAGGCTTATGAGCATCTGAGCTTGCTATCATCAAGGTAGTTAGTGGAGGTGAAAGAAAGGTAGTAGTTGGATGGGGTGGATGATATTAGAGTGGGAGTTGCAAGGGCATAGCCAGCATGTTTTTAGGTGCGCTTTTAATAAAGTTTTGAAGTTGGTGCATGATGGTATGGAGGTAATTGTGGGTGGGAGTGAGTTCCATAATTTGGCTATGGCAAGAGAATAGTGCTTCACCAGCAGAGTTATTGGCTTTAGTGATCTGCAAGTGATTTTTGTTGCTGGATCTTAGTGGTCTGGTGGTGCGATAGGGTTGGATTAGATTATGGAGGGATGGGACATTTAGTGGATGGTGTACTAGTTTGTGGGTGAGTGAGAGTTGATACCACTGAAGGAGGTGAGGGAGTTCAAGCCAGCCCAAGTGAGAGACGGTGGTGACTATGGTAGGATGCCCCTGTGGCGAATTTGGCAATTTTGTTGTAGCAGGTCTCCAGCTTGTTTAGATCACATTGCCTTAGGTTGGTATATACTGGAGAGGCATAAAGTAGGGTGGAGATAAGGTGGGAATTTGCTATTGAAATCTTTGCTGCTTTGGTGAGAAATTGTTTATTTCTATATAATGCTCCTAGTTTTTTGTGGACTTTTTATGGTCATGGATATGTGAATGTCAAATTTTAGTTTATTGTCTATTTCCACTCCTAGCAATTTGGTGTGTTCAGTTGGGTATATAGTGGTGTTGTCTTTTGATGTAATGTTAAAGTGAGAGTTGTTTTGAGTATGTTTGGTGGGTTGGAAGATGAGTAGTTTAGTTTTGTTTGGGTTGAGTATTAATTGGGCATCGGATAACCATGTTTCAACAGAGGAAAAGGCTTCCTGTGTGACTTTTTGCAGTTTGGGTAGGGACTGGGCTGAGCAGATGATGATTGAGTCATCTGCGTATTGGATGAGTGTGCCATGTTTGGTGGCAGAGGCTAGATTATTGGTGTAAACAGAGAAAAGTAGGGGTCCAAGGATGGATCCTTGGGGAACCCCTATGGAGACAGGTAGTTGGGGAGATATGTCATTCTGCCATACAACGGATTGTTGGCGGTCAGACAGGTAACTCTGAAACCAGTTGGTGACTGATTGTGAGAAGGATAGGTTATTAAGGACAGAGATAAGTTGTTTGTGTGGGACCATGTCAAATGCTTTAGATAGGTCTAGGAAAGTAACAGAAGAGAGATAGCCATTGTTTTTATGCTGAAGGATAGTGTTATTAAAGGAGAGTAAGGCAGTGGTGGTGCTATGGTTTGGTCGGAATCCATGCTGAGTACTGGAAAGGAGGTTGTTAGTAAGGAGGTAGTGTGAGACCTGAGAGTGTATGCATCTCTCTAGTATTTTGGAGAGTGGAGAGAGACTGGCTATGGGGCGGTAATTGGTTAGTTCTACAGAGGGTCCACCTTTGTGGAGGGGAATTATATGTGAGACTTTCCACAATGTGAGAACGTAACTTTCTGACAGAGATCGGTTAATCAAGATGGATACTGGGTAGGCCAGAGCAACAGCTGCAATTTGTAGGTATTCACTTGGGAGGTTGTCTGCTGCTAATTTGGTGGGTTTAAGTTTAGTTAAGAGTTTTTTTATGTTGGAGGTAGGTACAGGAGAAAAAGAGAAGGCAATGGGGAGATTACTAGTTGAAGGTGTGGGGTGGAGGGGAGGGGGGTTGTGTTGTTTAGCTAGTGATAGTATGGTTTGGGTGAAGTGTGTGTTGAATGAGGTAGCAATATTTTCTGAGGAGTGAGGGATGTTAGGAGGAGGGGTACTGACTTTACCTGGGTGGAGGATGGAGTTTATGGAGGCCCAGAATTGTTTGGGGCTGTGTTGTGAGGAGTCTAGGACAGACTGGTAGTATTGGAATTTGTCCCGTTTTATTAGCTTTTTGACTCTATTGCGTAGTTCTAGGAATTTCTGTCTAGCTGCGGGGTTTTGGTTTTGCCAGTGCTCCCAGGCTTTATCCTTGTTTTTCATTTCTGACTTAGTGGTTTTCTGTAGCCATGGGGAGGGTTGTGCTTTGGTTCTGGAAAATCTTATGGGGGCATGGTAATTAAGGATGTTCAGGAAGGTAGTATTAAAAAATTCAACTGTGTCATCTAGACTGAGGTACTTTAGAGCTTGCCAGTTACATTCTTTGAGGGATGAGATGAATGTGAGTGGGTTAAAGTTTTTTTTTTTTTACATATTTGACGATAGATGACAGGTTTAGCTTGACAAAGGTATTTTTTGAGTAGGAATGTTGGGGAGTGATCACTGAGGCTATCTGATAAGCAGCCTGTTATATATGACTGGGGGTTCTTACTGACTAGTATCCAATCCAGGGTAGTGTGCTTGCTGGAGTTTTTATTTATCCTTGTTGGTGACTGGACTAGTTGGGTGAAGCCATGAAGGTGTACATGATGGGTTGGATTGTTGCCAGATCATGATTGCCAGTCAATATTGAAATCACCTAAGATGATAGTTTCTTGGGGGAGATGGTGGGTAGACCAGCTGAGGAGGTTTTCTAGTGGAGGGATGATTTGGCCAGGTGAGAAGTAGCATCCGATTATGTTGATGGTTTTGTTTTGTTTAATTTTGAGGTTGGTATATATTATTTCTTCATTGCCTATTTGTGGAGCTGATGATTTTAAGATCTGGATGTTTAGATGCTGTTTAAATATTATAGCTACACCACCTCCTTTTTTGTTTAGCCGGTCTACTCTTAGTATGCCATAACCTGTAGGGAGTATTTGCTCACTGGTAATGTGAGGTTTTAGCCAGGTTTCTGTCAGGATGACTATATCTGGGGAGTATAAGTCTATGGTAGCATGGAGTTCATGGACTTTGTTGGATATACTTCTAATATTTAGGTTTAGTAGAAGGAAGTCACTTGGCTTTCTATTGGCTGTAATATGGGAGAAGTTGTGGTTTCTAGTCTGATTATGAGGATTGGGGTTGGAGATGGTAGGGCCAGGGTTGGGGTGGATGTCTTCACTTAGGGCTAGTTTTGATATGCATGAGATTATTAGTTTTCTCAGTTTTTGAATGTGTTTGTTTATAAGGGAAACTTTATGATTGTGCTCTGTGGGTAATAGGTATGTTGGGAGGGTTACTATGTTAAGCTGTAGGGATGCTTTACGTTTGAGTAATATAGTTGGTAGAATATGTGGGGGTGCATAGGGATGGTTCTTGAGCTGGTGGGAGGGGAGCTGAGTATGGGTGAGACATGGGTGGTGGTGTGAGTAGTAGTACAGTGGTAGTGGTTCAGTGGGGGAATGATGGAGCTTTGGTAGGATGTAAGATATGCAAGGAGAGTGCATGCAGTGAGCAAAGGAAAGGTATGCTTGTACATGTCAGTTGAGGAGGTGTGATAGTAGAGGGAATATGGAGGAGGTAGTGCTGGGTTAGCTGTGGTTGGCTAATGGAAAGATGGGAGGGTTTGAGTGCAATAAAGGTGGGACCACTGGGGCGGAGGTAATAGGGGGCAGGGTGGAGAGCGAAGTGGGTAGAGACCCTGTTAGGTTCTTGTATGAGGGGCTGGAAACAATCACAAAGCAAGACAAGTATGTGTTAAGAAACAATCACAATTGACCAATGACTGCTCTGAAACTGTAAGTCTTTTCTTAATTTCTCAGGTGGAAAACCAGGATAACCTTGTATCAGTAGGCTACTGTGGTCATAGTTTAAATTAACAAACACACAGTATTGATCAGTTATGGATACTATTTGCTAACAGAAGGGAATAAGAGAAAGTGGAAGATGTGTGTGGTGGTGGGGGCTGCTTACAGCCAAAGCACAGTGCTCTCCAGGGGAAAATGAAGATTGGCTCAAACAGGTAGACACATACTCAAAGTTAACTGTAGCTGTTTGCAGACAGTTCAGACCCGGACTGCGCTTTTCTTATAAGAATGTTAAAGGTGAAAGGCTTTCAATGTTGGCAATTCTTTAACAGTATGCTTATTAAAGCTTACTTGCATCTTACAATCTCAGACAAGCTTACCTTATGGTCATTGAAGCATTGCTACTTAAACACAGAGCAACAGGCACTTTGAGTAATAAACATAAATCTGAGTAATAAGCATAAATCAACAGTACAAAAATATGACAGAAACCAGACCATTCTGCAAAATCAAGGACAGATGAAAAGCCACTGTAGTACTTGTGTCTACCTTGGATGGGGGGGGGGACACACTGCACATTTACACAGCATAACTACTCCTTGCCTTGCTTGGACACATCCAGAGTCACTACATGGGGGAGTGGGGTCCAACAAGTATGTCACAATTTGAAATGTCTCTGGCTGACTGTGATGGCCCTGACACATTTGTCATACCTCTCAACCTCAGAGCAAGAAATCTGGACAAAGCCATACACAGAAGTGGGGCAAAGGCCCAAAAATAAGGACAATTGTTAAATATTGCTCTAATAAACTTAGAAAGATAATAGAATAGGTCTTGCATTAGTATGAATTTTCTGAAGGGTATAAAATCTGAAACACAAATATCTGTCATTATGTTCTAACTTCAGTCTTTAATGATTTGTCAGTAATTTGCCAAAACACATAATTTTATGAAAAATGGACCAAAAATGTGATGCAAAAATATGAAATAGCCACACAATACAGCTGGGAACCTGTCAAAGAAGGGACACTTTAATATTAGTACTGCTAACTTGAGCAGCTGACAAAATAAAATAATCTACATGTATTTCAAGTAATCTATAACTTTGATTATTATAATTATTTCTTAATTGTAAACCCTCTGTGTTTTCTTCCAAAATTGCTATTTTGCGGAGGGATTATTAGGGGGAAGAGCAACATTTTGAGCCAAAATTGGGGACAGTTGAGAGGTTGGCTATGCTTAATTCTATAAAGCAATCTGCATGTACCTCTCAACCTGTTAATGCAGTAAATCTGAACAAGGCCAAATATATTGGGGGAACATATAAACAGTACTAAAAATTGCTCTTGTATAAATTGAGACAGTTGATAGAATAACAGTTCTTACGTTAGCATGCATTTTTCTGAAGGTTATGAAGTCTGAAACTCAGTGTATCATTATTTAGTGACTTAATTCCTAAATGATTTGCCAGAAAACTACAACTTTTATGAAGAACAAACCAAAAATAAGAAGCAAAAATCTATTAATTCTTTGAAAATCTGGACAGTTGGGAGGTATAGTTCAGCTGGGCCTGTCTCAGTTTGCTGCCCATCCCCCCTGACAAAATCATGGTTGAATGGAGCCTCTGCAGCCATTCCAATGATCCATTGCTTGGCTATTTCACTCCATTTACCATAAAGACTAATGTGCATACTGCTTTAATTCTGTGATGAGTTGGATTTCATTTGAAAGTTTTATTTTGTATTTTACAGCACAAACACTAAGACATCTGCTAAACAAAGCAATGCAGTCTCACAATGAAAAACAGACTTAGCATTAAAACGTCTCTGCCCTTGAAACTCACATTCATTGAAACAGCATTGAAACCCACATTCAAAGAAAATACATTTTGCCAGTGGCAGATAAAGATTAATTTTGGGCTGTTTTCAAATCATAGGCCCCTTGCATATGAAACATACATGTGCTCTTTGATACACCTTCCTCATTGTACTAAATTTATATTCCTTGTACAATACAGTACATTTGTTAGAGGGTGTTTTAAATTTGTTTTGAACATTTTTCCAGTAAGCAATGAAACAAAACGCATGCACCCATAATGACAAAACTGCCCAGTTCAGAACATTTCCATCATAAAAGTCAACTCAGATTTCCACAGTCCATCATTATTAGTAAATATGCACAATTCTACAGTCCACCATTATCAGTAAATATGCACAATTCTACAGTCCACCATTATCAGTAAATATGCACAATTCTACAGTCCATTATCAGTAAATATGCACAATTCTACAGTCCATTATCAGTAAATATGCACAATCTCTGAAGAAGTAAAAGTCATCTAAATAATTCCACATTAAAGAAATCTGTAACTAATGAAGAGGTTGCTGCTAGCAAACACCTTTATATTTCATGGTTTCATCGAAAAATAAAGTGTCTGTTGCCCCTCAGGAACAAATTGGCTATATTACATTAAAAATGATAAACTAGTAATATTGCAAGAGAAAATGGATGGCAAACTGATAACAGACTCATAGTTAGTAGTATCTTCACCAAGGAGAACATTCTCAGTACGGCAGCATCCACCCCGTGTGGGAGTAGAACCCACAGCCTTCTGCATCAAAAGCAAGTACACAACCTGTTGTGCTATTAACAAGGCAAACTAACTTCACTTAAGCAACACTAAAGTTCTGTTCCCCTGCTGCTCTCAGCTCCTTGTAAAATCTACTCAATACTCAACTGCATCTCAACTTCGCAGCACAAGAAAACTGGAAAAAGCCAAAATTTATTGGGGGGGGGTCAAAAGCCCAAAAACCAGGGACACAGTAAACATTGCTTGTATAATCTTGGAAAGTTGCTAGAATAAAATGCTGTGTTACCACCATATATTTTACTGCCAAGGTCCCTGTGCAAAACAGTCAGAGCAACATACCACTACGCCAAATCAGCTGCTTTGTGAAAGAGAAATGCTGCGTTATCACCATACATTTTACTGCCAAGGTCCCTGTGCAAAACAGTCAGAGCAACATACCACTACGCCAAATCAGCTGCTTTGTAAAAGAGAGGAAGACTGAAACTTAAATAGCTATCATTTAGTAAATTCAGTTCTCACCATAGCTGTCAACCTCTTAGTACAAAACACCTGGACAAACCCAGTAATGAGGGAATACAGCCCTCAAACATATTCAGTGAATTCAGTTCTTGCCATAGCTGTCAATCTTAGCACAAAAAACCTGGATGAAGCCAATAATGGGGGAATACAGTCCCAAAAATAGGGACAAATTTCAAATAGTCATCTTATAATCTTAGAAAATTACTATGTATTTTCTGAAGGACATGAAGTCTGAAATTCAAATGCCTGTCAATTTTACTTCTGACAGAACAAAAACAATTTTCAGCAGAGGCCCAGGGAGAAATACTGCAGACCCGTCTTTGTAAAATGGCAGGGCACCAGAGCAAATCCACACAAACACAGGGAGGAGATGCAGACTCCACACAGAAGACACCCCAGCCAAGAATCAAACCAGAAAAACCTATAGCTGTGAGGCAACAATACCACCACTGCACCATCAAATATGTAAGGAATTAAAACATTCAGAAACCTGAAGTCTGAAATTCAAATACCTGTCAATTTTATTTAACATTTGTTAATCAGGACAATCTGACTTGGAACAAAAAAAACAATTTTCAGCAGAGGCCCAGGAAGAAATAATGCAGACATGTCTTTGTAACATGGGAGGACACAAAAGCAAACCCACACAAACACAGGGAGAAAATACAGACCCCACAAAGAAGGCACCCCAGCCAAGAATCAAACCTGAGAACCTGCAGCTGTGAGGCAACAATGCTACCACTGCACCATCAAATATCAAGCATTGCAGCATTTACAAACCACAGATATTATGAGGAACAGATCAGATCAAATATGAGGCAAAAATCTGCAATTTTTTTTTTTACACATGGTGGTGGGTAGGGAATTCAGGTCTTTACCACCTGCATGCAAGGTACAGGGTTCAAGCCTGAGGTATTCCCTACCACACACACACACACACACACACACACACACACACACACACACACACACACACACACACACACACACCTGTAGTAACAAACCACAAAAACTAAATATACTGCCCTGGGTGCCAAACCGTCATTATGAGAGTCCAATCAAGACAAAATGAAGTGTAGAAGAATAAAAATATTTCAATGCATTGGCTGCATGACAGTTTAATATCTAGATGGAAACAAAAAAGGTTGTGAGGCATGAAAAAATAAATTACTTTTTTTAAAATACATTAATGGAATGCCAGTCAAAATCAAGTATAAGAAAAACAAGCAGCACTCAACTCAAACCACTTCTTGCACTGCAGTTCTAATTATAATTTATATTCAGCGTTATTAAAGTACCAAGTAACATGCTGAAAGTAGAAATCTCTGATGCCCCCACTTGTAAAAATGTTCCTTATCCAAAAAAAGACATGCTGCCTGACATCTACTTGTTTCATGGTGAAAACATGATCAAAGTAAAAAATGAAAAGAAAACAAGAAATAAGCTCAAGATACATTGCTTAAAAGGATTACTGTACAGGTTAGGGACCACACGATTGGCATTCTGTTTATGGGTAAAGCCTGCAGAGATGACTGGAAGTCTCCAAGTGTAATGAGACTCTTAAAATAATGTAATCCTGTCCTTTATTACAAATACTGGCATATGCATTTCAATACCCAAGGCTTATACATTATCTAGTTAAGTATTCTCTACATGGCAACAGAAAGGCTTTCAATGTTGGCAATTCTTTAACAGTATGCTTATTAAAGCTTGCTTGCATCTTGCAATCTCAGCCAAGCTTACCTGATGGTCATTAAAGTATTGCTACTTAAACACAGAGCAACAGGCACTTTGAGTAATAAGCATAAATCAACAGTACAAAAAATATGACAGAAACCAGACCATTCTGTAAAAATCAAGGACAGATGAAAAGCCACTGTAGTACTTGTGTCTACCTTGGATGGGTGGGATTCTCTGCACATTTACACTGCATAACTACTCCTTGCCTTGCTTCGACACATCCAGAGTCACTACATGGGGGAATGGGGTGCAACAAGTATGTCACAGTTTGAAATGTCTCTGGCTGACTTGTGATGGCCCTGACACATTTGTCATACCTCTCAACCTCAGAGCAAGAAATCTGGACAAAGCCATACAAAGAAATGGGACAAAGGCCCAAAAATAAGGATAATTTTTAAAATATTGCTCTGATAAACTTAGAAAGATAATAGAGGTCTTGCATTAGTATGAATTTTCTGAATGGTATGAAATCTGAAACTCAAATGTCTGTCATTATTGTCTAACTTCAGTCTTTAATGATTTGTCACTAATTTGCCAAAAAAAAGTCACAATTTTATGAAAAATGGACCAAAAATGTGATGTAAAAATATAAAATAGCAACACAATACAGCTGGGAACCTGTCAAAGAAGGGACACTTTAATATTAGTACTGCTAACTTAAGCAGCTGACAAAATAAAAGAATCTACATGCATTTCTGAAATAAAAGTAATCTGATTATTAGTTATTTCTTAATTATAAACCCTCCACATTTTCTTCCAAAATTGCTATTTTTTTGAGGGATCATTAGGGGAAGAGCAACATTTTGAGCCAAAAGCAGAGACAGTTGAGAGGTTTGGCTATGCCTAATACTATAAAGCAATTTATTTGCATGTACCTCTCAACCTGTTACTGCAATAAATCTGGACAAGGCCAAATATATTGGGGGAACATATAAACAGTACTAAAAATTGCTCTTATATAAAATGAGACAGTTGATAGAACAGTTCTTACTTTAGCATGCATTTTTCTGAAGGTTATGAAGTCTGAAACTCAGTGTGTCATTACTTACTGACTTAATTCCTAAATGATTTGCCAGAAAACCACACATTTTATGAGGAACAAACCAAAAATAAGAAGCAAAAAATCTATTCATTTTTTGAAAATCTGGACAGTTGGGAGGTATAGTTCAGCTGCGGCTGCCTAAGTTTGCCCTCTTCCCCCTCACAAAACCATGGTCGAATGGAGCCTACCCCTGCAGCCATTCCAATGATCCATTACTTTTCTATTTCACTCAATTTACCATAAACACTAATGTGCATACTGATTTACTTCTGTGATGATTTGAACTTCATTTGAAAGTTTTATTTTGCATTTTACAGCACAAACACTAAGACATCTGCTAAACAAACTTGGCATTAAAACGTCTCTGCCCTTGAAACTCACATTCATTGAAACAACATTGAAACCCACATTCAAAGAAAATACATTTTACCCGTGGCAGATAAAGATTAATTCTGGGCTGTTTTCAAATCATAGGCCTCTTGCATATGAAACATACATGTGCTCTTTGATACACCTTCCTATTGCTTTGAACATTTTTCCAGTAAACAATGAAACAAAATGCATGCACCAATGACAAAACTGCCCAATTCAGAACATTTCCATCATAAAAGTCTACTCAAACTACTAGAGTCCACTATTATCAGTAAATATGCACAATTCTACAGTCCACCATTATCAGTAAATATGCACAATCTCTGAAGTAGTAAAAAAGTCATCTAAATAATTCCACGTTAAATAAATCTGTAATGAAGAGGTTGTTGTTAGCAATCACCTTTATATTTCATGGTTTCATCGAAAACTAAAGTGTCTGATAGCCCTGAGGAATAAACTGCCTAAATTACATTAAAAATAAGCTAGTAATATTGCAATAGGAAATGGATGGCAAACTGATAACAGGCTCATAATTAGTATCTTAACTTTCAGTACGGCAGCATTCACCCCTTATGGGAGTAGAACCAACAACCTTCTGCATCAAAAGCAAGTACACAACCTGTTGTGCTATTAGCAAGGCAAGCTGACTTAGCATAATCAGCACTAAACTTCTCTTCCCTTGCAGCTCTCAGCTCCTTGTAGAATCTACTCAATACTCAACTGCATCTCAACTTCGCAGCACAAGAAATCTGGAAAAAGCCAAATTTATTGGGGTATGACAAAAGGGCAAAAACCAGGGATACATTAAACATTGCTTGTATAATCTTGGAAAGCTGCTAGAATAAAATGCTGTGTTACCACCATACATTTTACTGCCAAGGTCCCTGTACAAAGTGTCAGAACAACATACCACTATGCCAAATCACCTGCTTTGTGAAAGAAAAATGCTGTGTTACCACCATACATTTTACTGCCAAGGTCCCTGTGCAAAACAGTCAGAGCAACATACCACTTCGCCAAATCAGCTGGTTTGAGAAAGAGAGGAAGACTGAAACTTAAATGGCTATCATTTAATGAATTCAGTTCTCACCATAGCTGTCAACCTCTTAGCATAAAACACTTGGACAAACCCAGTAATGAGGGAATACAGCCCTCAAACATATTCAGTGAATTCAGTTTTGGCCATAGCTGTCAACCTTAGCAGAAAAAAACTGGACAAAGCCAATAACAGGGTAATACAGTCCCAAAAATAAGGACACATTTCAAATAGTCATCTTATAAACTTAGAAAATTGCTATAAAGGTTGTGTTACTATATATTTATTGCTAGAATAAAAAGTTGTTTTACTATGTATTTTCTGAAGAATATTAAGTCTGAAATTCAAATGCCTGTCAATTTTACTTCTGACGGAATAAAACAATTTTCAGCAGAGGCCCAGGGAGAAATACTGTAGACACATGTCTTTGTAACATGGCAGGATACCAGAGCAAATCCACACAAACACAGAGATAAGATGCAGACTCCACTCAGAAGGCACCCCAGCCAAGAATCAAACCAGAAAACCTATAGCTGTGAGGCAGCAATACTGCCACTGCACCATCAAATGTGTAAGGAATTAAAACATTCAGAAACCTGAAGTCTGAAATTCAAATGCCTGTCAATTTTATTTAACATTTGTTAATCAGGACAGTCTGACTTGGAACAAAAAAACAATTTTTAGTAGAAGCTCAGGAAGAAATAATGCAGACATGTCTTTGTAACATGGGAGGACACAAAAGCAAACCCACACAAACACAGGGAGAAGATACAGACCCCACAAAGAAGGAACCCCAGCCAAGAATCAAACCTGAGAACCTGCAGCTGTGAGGCAACAATGCTACCACTGCACAATCAAATATCAAGCATTGCAACATTTACAAACCACAGATATTATGAGGAACAGATCAGATCAAATATGAGGCAAAAATCTGCAATTTTTTTACAAATGGCGGTGGGTAGGGAATTCAGGTCTTCAACACCTGCATAGAAGGTACAGGGTTCAAGCCTAACGTATTCCCTACCACACCACCATGAGTCTAACCACCAGTATATTGCACCTGGGACATTTACACACTCACACACAAATCCAACTTACCTGTAGTAGATCTTGTCCTTCTCCACCATAAATCCAATTCCTGCAAGTGAAATGAACCACCATAAATAAATCCAAACCACCCTGATCCCTGCAAGTGAAAGCACCATACATAAATCCAAACCCCACGTAAGACCAGACCTGTGAGATCTTGACCCTGTGCGCAAAACGACCCGCGAGATCTTTCCCCGATGAGACTGCAGCAAATTCCAGACTGCTGACGTTGCAGTCCGACCCCCGATGCGTTTTTCCAGCAAGTTCCAGGACAGTCTATGCAGTTTAAAACTGCATAGACTTCTGGGAGCTCCATTCCTCATGTTTCCCAATCAGGACTGCTGCTGAGACAAAAGAAGTATGCAGCAGCGACATATTCCACGCAATGTACTTAAAGTGTAGATATATAGAACTTTAAGACTACATAGTAATGACAGAGATGCGCATACAACCCTATCACAATTAAAATTAGATTTTTTAGAGAGAGGTTACTCAGAAAAAGAAATAGTAAAAGGTATAGAAGAAGCCTGGTTACATAGGGCTGATAGGTGTAAACCATACTTTGATTATACAGCTGAAGAATCAAACACTAGTCAAGATAGAATGGTTACCAATGACAATTTTAGAGTTACTTTTCAATATTCTAGTGATATCAATGAGTTTTGTGACATTATAAAGAATAACTGAAGGCTTCTACAAGATGCACCAGAATTAATTAGTATAGTTGGTACAACACCATCCTTCTCTTTTAGAAACAATAAATCCATAAAACAACACTTATGCCATAGGAAGAGCATAAACAAAAACCTATATGAATCTACTAGGATAGGAACATTTCCGTGTAGAACGTGTACAGCATGCAAATATTTATATACTAGTTCCTTTTACCAGTATCCCTCTTTGAGATTCACACTGAGAATGCAGTACTATCCAGACTATAAATCAGTCAATTTGGTCTATTTTTATTTCTGTGAGAAATGTCATGCCTACTATGTAGGTAAAACAAATAGACAACTTAAAGACAGAGTGTTTGAGCACATCAGAGATGTGAAGAACAAGAAAGAAAACAATGCATTAGAAATATATGTACTACAAAATGACCCTATACATAGTTTTAGATTTTTTGTTTTACAAGTATTAGATGTAGATATTAGAGGGGGGACCTGGAGAATCGCACAGAAGCAGCAGAACAGAAATGGATTCTTCTGCTAAATGCTGAAAGACCTCCAGGTCTTAACAGCACTTCTTCATTAAAACCTTTTCTGAAGGCGTGCCCTCTTAGGCATAAATAAAGAATGCTGTTTTTTTAAAGAATGATTTCACATAGTTTTTATATAGTTTTTACACAGTTCTTAAATGCTTTTAAAATGTATGCAAATACTTTTGAGTATGTGTTTTATATTATATGTTTTGTACTATATATGCACACATTTTTAAATACTTTGTTCACTTTAATTGATGTGATTAATTAAGTCAGCTGACTTCGTAGAGGATTATTTAGGATGAGCACTGTCTTTGAATGTTGTCTGATAAAGCGACTGGATGTCTTGAAAGTGCTTACTTTGTGTGTATTTGTGTTGTTTTATTGAATAAACAGTTTACAGTACGTTTCTAGCCTTGCAGGCTTAGTGCATTATTTTTTACTTATTTGGCTTTTGTTTTCCCGCACTACTCCGTACCCAGCCTTCATTCGCTTTGTTCTTATAAGTTAAGAAATAAGTTGCAATAGCAAAGAATAGGACATCAGAGGCACTGTGCCAACTTCTGGAAAGTGACTCAGTAAGGGGCACAAAGGAACTATATCAGGTTGCAAGGCTAAGACAGAAAGATAAATATGACAGTCAGACACCCTTCATAAGGGATGCCAGCAACAACCTGCTCACCAGTCCAGAGGACATCAAAGGCAGATGGAAGGAGAATTTCCAGCAGTTTCTGAATGAAGAAAACCCCACAGAAGCTGCACTGCCACAGAAACAGCCTATGATGAGAGAAGAAGAGGAGCCCACCCTAGAAGAAGTAAGAACAGCATTAAAGGAGATGAAGTCAGGGAAAGCAGCAGGCTCAGATGAGGTCACAGCAGATATGATAAAGATGCTGGATTAGATAGGGGAAATGGCTCCTGAGGGTGTTAATAGTATGGAGAGAAAGCCATATCCCAGATGACTGGAGAATAATCATACTTGTGCCAGTGTATAAGAACAAAGTGGACATCCACAACTGTGGGCAGTACAGAGGCATCAAACTCCTATCACATTGCATGAAAGTTCTGGAGAGGGTAATTGATAAGCAGATATGCAGAGTAGTAGAATGTAAGATGGGAGATGAGCAGTTTGGATTCAGATCAGGATGCAGCACAACTGACCCGATGTTTGCATTGAGACAGATACTTCAGAAGAAGCTAGAGATGAGGAGAGAGTTCAACTGGGCATTCCTAGACTTGGAGAAAGCATATGACAAGGTCCCAAGAAAGCTGATCTGGTTAGTACTGCGGTGGTTTGAAGTCCCAGTCCAATGACTCAAGTATGAACAGTGTTCAGGCTCACAGAGGGGTTCCCAGGGGGAGTGGGTGTACATCAGGGTACAGCTCTGAGCCCACTGCTGTTCATACTGGTGATTGACTACATTAGCAAACAGGTTGGAGGAGATAGATCAACAAAGCTGCTGTATGCAGATGATGTGGCAGTACAGGCAGACTCTGAGCTAGAACTTCAGTAAAGGATAGGAGAATGGAATGCAAATCTGAAGGCACATAGGATGAAACTAAGCACAGATAAGATGGAGGCAATGGCAGCAAATTGGGGAAATCAGAAGAAGCTGAGAATAGAGGTAGAAGGGAAGATAGTGGAACAGGTAAACAGCTTCAAGTATCTGGGAGGGATAGTTGAGGAGAAGGGTAGTCTGAATAAAGAGGCTAAAGTTAGAATCAGAGGGGCTGCAGCCAACTGGCATAGAATATCAGGTGTAGTCTATGACAGAAAAATGCCAAATAGGCTGAAAAGTAAGGTGTACAAGACAGCGATGCGACCAGTACTACTGTATGATAGAGAAACCTGGGCAGTAAAGGCAGAACAGGTGAAAAAGCTAGAGGTGATGGAAATTAAGTGCCTGAGAAAGGTGATAGGATGCACACTGTGGGACAGATGAAGAAATGAGGACATAAGAGCAGAAGCCAAAGTAGCTCCAATTGCAGAAAAGATCAAAGACAACAGATTACAGTGGTTTGGACAAATGTGTAGAAAAGCAGAAGACAATCTGGTGTGGAAGATCCGAGACAGACAGGAAGAAGTTAAGAGGAAGCAAGGACATCCAGCAAAGAGGTAGATGGATTGTGTGAAAGAAGATCTGCGACAGTCAGGCATGAGTGTTGAAGAAGGCAGGAGTGTGGCTCTGAATCAAGAGAGTTGTTGACAGTTAACATGATACCCAAACCCCATGTAGAAAAATGGGAAAAAGGGGGCTGATGATGATGATGATGATGGTGTATATACACATATACAAAATTTCATTTACCCTTGTCATTATGACCTGGGACATGACCTAACAGTGACATTACATTAAAATGAAACTGAGTGTTAAGTCTGTGAATTAGTAACATGCTTCATCCTGCTGTCCTGAGTTTGATTTGTTATTCTGCACTGGCATATTGCTTTATTATGTGGAGCTCAACAGAAGGAGCTTTAGGCTTAGCCCTCAGAAGAGACACTTGTGCCTACCAGACATAAACAAATGAATTAAAGTATGTGGGAGAGTATCAGAGGATGTAGAACTGAATTATAACTAGTCCATTTCCAGTTCAGTTTCTGCAAACTGACTGAGAGTCAGTGGTGTGGGATATGTCTCCACGACTACACATTACTAATGCACTGATGCACCTTGGTTAAATTGGTGGTGCTAATTCCCACAACAGTGAATTTCTTAATCAAGTCCATGTTGTCAGTAGAAATAGCCTCTGTTAATTAGTCTTTATTCAATTCTTCATGTAATCATCACTACATCTGATGATCTAAGAGTCTTAATCAGCTGTTTTGATGCATTGCTTATTTATAATCTATGCATAACTCCAACCATGGAATCTTTTAGATGTGTTCTAGAGGATACCCCATCCTTTTGCAAGTTAGAAAGATAAAAAAGTAAGCTACTGTCCCAACATATGAGCTGATAATAGGTCAGTATTGCAGTCATGGTAAGATTAAAAAAAAGACAGCAGATTAACAAACTTTCTGCTCTTCATGTTAATGCAGTATCCACCCATTGTCCATGTCCCATGTTTGTGCATGCATTGCAGGTAAAAGTTGTGCCAATGTGCAGATACATGCAGTCAAATGTGATGCTTTGACTAAATGAAATTTTGGTGATGGATTTGCCTTCACCAACAGTATTTTTTTAAAAGTGTAGATTGCGAATTGGAATTTTGGGGAATGTAAATGCAAATGAAATACAAACTTCAGACAGTACATAGTACCAAGACAAAAGGAAGACTAAGTTTATAGTTCCCAAATCAAGCATTCCTGTTTTTTTATGAAGCAGCTGTGTGATCTCAGAGTAACAGTATTTAAGTATAGATATAACAAATTATAGAGATGATGCGTAGCAGTCAATTATTATAAGCTGAAACTGCTAAGTTTTTATTTCATTATTTCAGCGTCTCTTCTGTTGATGAAAGTGTTTTAAAAGGCTGAAGTACCTATAATCCAAATTATATTGCAGACAAAATATATCTGAGCAGAATGTTTCAATAAAGCACCCCTGTGAATTAATTCATTCTTACATTCTTCAGTATGTTTATCATTTTCAGGGTTGCAGGGGAGCCATAGCCTCCTCCTCCTCCAAACAAAGGGACCAATGCAGTGAACAAGTCCTGGACAGGACAGGAGGTCAGCTTATTCCATTACATATGTATGACTCATTCATAAATCATATCCATACCTGCAAGTAGTTTAGAAAATCACTGCATCACCTAACAACATGTCTGAGATATTTGGATAAAATACATTGTCCAATGAAGGGAGGGACATGCAGACTCCACACAGAAGGCAGCCTAGCAAAAAGCTAGACTGGAGAAAAACAGCAGCATAGCAGTGCTGCCCACAGTTATGCAGATATGTTTGAATACCTAAAATATAATTAGAAGGTCATAACAGATTGGATGATATTCTCAAAAGGATTACTCACAGTGTAGGTAAATTTGCTTTAAGAGGGCCAGCCTCTACATAAGGTAAACCGCAATCATTTAACATGAACCAAAGGTAAATGAAAATATGAGATCGCTAAAATGTACTGACTATAGAAACAAATGATTAATGAAAGACTTGTTTGATAGAATTGCATGTAGTGAGCATTACATTTACTTTTGTCTGATGGAAAAAGGAGATAGCCATCCTACCAGTCTGAGCTATTACTGAGTTTAACATTCTATTTCTTCTGTTCTCTTCCTTTCCTCTTCCCCATCTCCATCTGTACAATGTCATTTGGAATGCCTCCGTGGGTTCTATCTCTAACACCCATACTGACAACCTATGACATGGGTCTCACAACCCTTTCCATGAAAGAGTACATCTGCAAATTCAGTGACGAGTTTGACCCAAAATAAGAAGTTATGTACTCACCATAACGTTCCATCTGAGTAGGTGGCTTCATTTGTCTGCAACCTGTGGGTCTTGGATCTGATATCGGATCTGAGCCGGCAACTATTTATACAGCTATAGATCTGAGCTCCTAGCTCCGCCCCTCACCCATAATCCCCTGCCAACCCCAAATGACCTCAGATCAAGTTTGCCCTCCTATATACCAGAAAAGGTATCCCAACAGGAAAAGGCAGGGATAGTGCCACCATCTAACTCTTCTGAAGGCCAGGGGGAAGGAGGGGGGGATGGTTGCAGACAAATGAAGCCACCTACTCAGATGGAACGTTATGGTGAGTACATAACTTCTTAATCTGGAGTAGGGACTTCATTTGTCAGCAACCTGAATCTTGGGCGGCCATCATGGAAGGATGTTCCAGAGGACTGCGGAGCCAAAGGATGCTCTCCCTCTGGAAATGACATCCAGTTTGTAGTGGTTAATAAAGGTATGAGATGAGGCCCAAGTGGCTGCCGAGCAAATATCATCCAAAGGGACTCTAGATCTGAATGCAGTAGAAGTAGATATGGAGCGAGTGGAATGTGCACGAACCCTTTGAGGTGCGGGCCTCCCAGAAGCCTCATAAGCTAGAAGGATACATTGGGAAATCCAGTGTGATAAGGTGACCTTCGAAATGGCTTTACCTAAATTGAATTTGGCAAAGGAAATGAACAGCTGATCAGATTGTCTGTGACCAGCATTCCTATGAATATAGAAATGCAGCTGCCTGTGCACATCTAATGAATGCAGCTTGTATTCTCCTTTATTTTGATAATTAGGGAAGAAAACAGGAAGATTAATGGACTGATTGATATTGGTTTCTGAGGCCACCTTAGGTAGAAAGGATGGATTGGTCCTGAGGTACACTCTATCCTGATAAAAAACCAAGTAAGGGGGTTTTACAGAAAGAGCTTGAAGTTCCAAAACTCTTTTCACAGAAGTGATGGCTACCAGGAATGCTGTTTTCCAAGACAAGTATTTAAGATCAGCCGAGGCAGCTGGTTCAAAGGGAGAAGCAGTCAAGGCCTGAAGAACTAGCGATAGGTCCCAAGGGGGTATAGCTTCTTTGATAGGGGGCCTGAGCAGAAAAGTACCCTTGAGGAAGGTTTTACATAGTTTAGCTGACATCAAAGGACCTGTGTCGTGTCCTACATGGTAATGGGAGATGGCTGCCAATTGTACCTTGACTGTCGAACAGCTAGCCCCTTGCTGAAAAAGCCCGGTAAGGAAGTCCAAAACTGACATTAGCAGAGCAGTGAAGGGGTCCAGATTATGATGTTCTGCCCAGACGGAGAAGCGCTTCCATTTACTGTGGTAAATCTTCCTGGTGGAAGGTTTATGCGCTGCCACCAAGATGGCTTTGACTGGTGAAGAGATACCGGGAGTCGTAATTAAGAGTGGAACTGGAGCAGCCAAGCTGTCAGCTTCAGGTTGTCCAGATTCGGGGTCGGTAAGCCTGATGCGTGGGAGATCAGATCCAGGCTGGGATCCAGAATCCAGGGAGGATTCACCAAGTGAGACCACAGGTAAGGGAACCAAGTTTGTTGAGGCCAGAATGGGGCATTGAGGATCATTTTGCTCCCCAACCGAGAGGCTTTCTGTAACATCTTTAGCATTAGGGGTAGAGGAGGATAGGCATAAAGTAGACCGGGCAGCCAAGTATGCACTAGAGCATCTCTCGGGGCTTCTCCTGGTGGGGGAATCAGGGCGAAGAAGCTGTCGCATTTTGTATTTGAAGGAGAGGCAAAAAGATCGTAGCAGGGTTGCCCCCATTTTGCAAAAATCCGCTTCACTACTCGGGAGTTGAGAGGCCACTCGTAAGGGGAAAGAATAGTGCGGCTGAGTTTGTCTGCCAGAATGTTGGACCATCCCGGAATGTGTGTTGCGATGAGAAAGTGGTTGGTGGAGATCACCCATTCCCACACTCTCATGGCCTCTCAGCAGAGAGGATAAGACCTGGTTACCCCCTGTTTGTTGATATACCAGACAACTGACATGTTGTCCATCTGTATCGCAATAGTTTCTACGGGAAGAAGGTTGTGAAGTGCTTGCAACGTCAACAGCACTGCTCTCATCTCCAGAACACTGATATGCAGGGAGGTCTCTGTGTCATTCCATGTGCCTTGGACTGTTCTGCCTGAGCAATGCCCCACCCACCTGAGGCGAGAAGCGTCCATGGTCACCGTGATGAGAGGAGGTGGAGCGCAGAAGGGGCAACTCATATGGAGGTCTGGGGAATGAAGCCACCATAACAGGGCCCTCCTGCAAGCCTTGCTGATAGAGACAGGGGGATTGAGAGGAAGAAGCTGAAAGGACCATTGTACTTGAAGGGTCGACTGTAGTACCCTCATGTTTAGGCGAGCGCATGGAAGGAGTGTAATTGTCGCTGCCATAGAGCCCAGTGCCCTCAGGACCAATTCCGTGGGTGGAGCTTCTGATTGGAGGATGGCCTGCACATGTAAACTCAGATTCTTTAGTCATTCCGAAGTGAGGTAGGCTCGTAGACTTCTCGTATCTAATCTGGCCCCTATGAAATCTATCACTTGTGTCAGAGCAAGGGAGGATTTGTCCATATTGATCATGATGCCTAACTGGGGGGCTAGGCGAAGAAAAAAAATCTCTGGCTGAGCAGAGTAGATGCCTTGTTGGGGCGGTCAGGAGCCAGTCGTCCAGGTACGGGAAGACCTGCATTCCCTGAAGTCTCAGGTGGGCTGCTATCACTGCTAAAACTTTGGTGAACACCCTGGGGGCTGTGGTGAGGCCAAAGGGAAGGACCCTGAACTGATAGTGGCTGGCTCCCAGCCGGAAGCGGAGAAACCTCCTGGATCGTCTGTCCATTAAGATGTGGTAGTATGCATCCTTGAGGTCTATTGAGCACATCCAGTCGTTCTCCTGCAACAGGGGGAGAATGGATTGAAGAGTGACCATTCGGAATTTCTCCTTGGTTACCGACAGGTTCAAGAGGGAAAGGTCTAGAATTGGTCTCAGGTCCCCCGTCTTTTTTGGCACCAGAAAGAACCTGGAGTAAAACCCTAATCTGAGCTGGTCTGGGGGGACGGGTTGGATGGCCCTTTTTTCTAGCAGCAGCTGGATTTCTGTGGCTGCAGCCTTCCTCTGATTGGATGGTACATCGGGGAGGTTCTTGAGTCTGGGAACATGTAGCATAGGGATTTTGTAACCTCTGGATATAATCCGAAGCACACAGCGGTCTGACGTGATGGACTCCCATGCTGCCAGGTGCCTCGAGAAGCGCCCCCCAACTGCCTCCAGACTGGAGCAGTCGGGCAACCCTTCAGGGCTGTTGTGTGGGCCAATCAGAAAAGGATTCTCTGGACCCAAAATTTCTCGGTGCCCCTCTGCCTCTAGGGCGGTGTCCTCCCTGTCCTCCTCTGCCACGGAAGGACTGGCTGTCTGGAGCAAGTTGGGAATGTTGCGATTTCCAGAACCACATCTTCTTCTGTCCCTTTTGGTTCTTGGAAAAGGACCTCTGGGGAGCAGAGAAGCAGACTCCGACAGCAGACAACGTCTTCCTGTCCTTCTCGCTCTGGACAAGTGTCTCGCGAATGGTCTTGCCAAACAAAGCAGAGCCATCAAAGGGGGCATTCGCAAAGGACGCCTTGAAGGGCTCTGCGAAGTCATAATGTCGGAGCCAGGCCTGGCATTTCATAATTAGGCCCGCTCTGCTAGCTCTAGTGGCTCCCTCAGTTGGGTGAGACAACAGCCGCATAGAGGTATTAGAAACAGATCTCAGAGTGGCCATACGAGTAGAGTACAATTGCTTGTCCTCTGCCAACATGGACTCCAGGGGGGGGAAGCAGCGTATTCTTTAATAAGATCCTGCTGCATCCTGATGACATGTGCCATGTAGTTCAAAGACCTTACTGAGAAGGTTGCTGAACTGAATACCCGCTTCCCAAGACGATCCATCAAGCGAGACTCCTTGCTCGGAGGATGGACCGAGGGACTCTCCTAAGCTAGTTCCCTCTTAGTGGCTGCCGCCATCAACAGGGCATCTACAGGGGGACCCTTGCTCCAGTGGGGCTGGTCTGCGGGGGGCTCAAAATCTATCTGGGCACTTGGGAATAGGCTCCACAGTGTCCGGCTCCTTCCACGCCCTGGTGGTCACAAGGTCCACCAGGGGGTCAGCCGGAGGGGACACCCAAGAGGTAGACGGGCCTGCTTCGAATGCCTCCAGGAACATTGATTTGTCAGAGGAAGCCTTGGGGGCAGACCACCCCCCCCTGAGCCTGAGCATTTCCATGATGTCTCCAAAGGAGACATCCTCAGGAGGTGACCTTGGGGAGCCTTCCCCTTCATCCAAGTCTGTGTCCTCTGTTAAGGACTCATGGGAGTCCACGTGCCACCTCTTACACTTATGCTTGCGAGGCACTTCCACGGGGGGGGGGGGGTTGTCCAAGGAGGTCTCACAAGCAATGTCCTGTTACAAAGGAACAACCTGGGACATTGAAGCAGGCTGTCCCTGTGGCCGGGTGGTGGAAGCCTGACCCAGCAGAGAGGGAGTGCAGGGCGGAGCCGAGACAAGGGCCGGAGGTCTGGATGCTCTCGACAGAGCCCTCTCTACTATATTGAAGGCTGAGGGGGAGTCGCTCTCCCTGGCTCCAAGAGCCGACTCCCACTCAGATCTGATGAAGGGATCGGAACCAGCGCTGAGACTGCCGGATCCGAGGGACCAGTGTGCTCTGACCTGGATGGAGCTGAAGGCACACTGAATCCCTCGGATCCAAAGCTTGGGCCACGGCTCCGAGAGGTCAGATCAGATGATGGAGCCAACAGACTCGAGGGTAGGGTTGGATCCGAAGTACCCAGTACTGTCGGCGCCGACCCACCCCTGGCTCCAATGCTGCCCAGTTCCAAGCGCTCCGAACCCAGAAAGCGGGTTGGAGAAGGAGCTATCGGAGCAAAAAAGGGTGTCGAGCTCCCCCCCGAATGGGGGGAGGCAGGAGCACTCCCATCTGCAGCTGGGCCTGGATGAACCTTCTCATCATCCGGTCCAAGTCTGCATCAGCCAGGCTGTAGGTGGATCTCGACGAGGCCACTGAGGCAGGCCTGGAGTGCCGCCTCGATGACCTCGATGGAGATCGGGTCTCCTCCTCCTCCGGTCCCGGGGAGAAGCAAGGTGATCGGAGCCGAGGAGGAGGAGACCTGGAAGCCATTGAGGGAGAAGTCCGCTTAGCTGGGGGGACCGAAGCGGAGGCCTCAGCCCGTCACTTGTGGTGCTTCTCCCTTCATTTCTCCCTCCTGGCCTCCCTGTCCTCCGGCGCTTTAGTGGGAGTTTGAATCCTGGCCGGAGGAAGGGGGGCAGGAGTGGCCACCACCACAGGCCGGGGATGTGTCATGGGAGTAGCGGAGGCCGAAGCTGACTCCGGGGGCAAAAGTCCCACCAGGACCAGCTTCGACCTCCACTTTTTCAGTGCCCTGGGGTTGAACCCTGCACAAATCGTGCATCCTGAGGACAGGTGTTCAACCCCAAGGCACCAAACACACCGAGTGTGGCCATCCGCTGGGGAGAGCTTATGGCCACACTCGGTGCATTTAGAAAAAATAGGCTTTGGGGCCTCAGACATGTCCCAAAACTAAGAAACACTACTCAAGCACACAAGGCCCCAAACGCAAACACACACAATCACACACTAACGACCAGCGAGGGGAGGGTAACACTAAAGGTTTAAAAAAAAAAAAGACTAAAGGGAAGCCTAATACACACACACTAATTACAGACAGAAAAAAGTGGCTAAAAAGATAAAATAGCAACACTTATCTTAAAATCGCCAGGAGCTCAAAATCCAGCTGACACACTCTAGAGCGGCAAACTAGATCTGAGGTCATTTGGGGTTGGCAGGGGATTATGGGTGAGGGGAGGAGCTAGGAGCTCGGATCCATAGCTGTATAAATAGTTGCTGGTGCGGATCCGATATCGGATCCAAGACCCACAGGTTGCTGACAAATGAAGTCCCTACTCCAGATTATTGCTTATGCCCCTCTTCTTCTGTCTCTCTTGCACATGGTAGCTATGTCACATGTCCTGAATATCATGTGCACCAGCATCATACACCTAATACCTACTAGTTTCTAATGAAAAGCGTCTGTCTATTTAGTCATACCATTTTCTTCCATATCGCACACCATTTTGGGATCATTACTCTGGATTCTTACAAAACCCTAATATTGCTTTCCTTTTATGACTACTTGAAATACACAAGGTGTGGCCTTACACGGAAGAAGAGAGAGAGGTTATTACTTCTCTGTTTCTGTAATCTGTGCCCAAAGCTAATTACATACCTAATGAAAAAGGTGGCTGACAAAGCAGCCTAGTAGCATTAACTACATACTCGGAACCGTTACTTCATAAAAGGCTGAGCTATATCATGTTTTAAACTGTAGAAGTAGAAATGTAAAGAAAAGTAAACAAGAGAGTAAAAGACAGAAAACATATATAGAAGCAAAGAAGGAAATAGCACTATTTGCTAAAGTAGATATGATATTGAGAAGAAGGTTGTATAGGAATATACGAACAATACTAGGCCAATAATTATGGGAACCATAAGATGCCTAGCCATGTACACCTTTAAGAAGATGCAATGTTATTACCACCCTCTTCAAGCACTTAATATTTTTCACATCCTACATTGAGTATGGCCATTTATGATAAATCTGGTGAAAATATATGTCTACCCATCCAGTCATGTAGTTTTCACTGGGCATAGCAGACTGGTTGTGTCAGCATCTCATTAAAATGGCTTGTTTGTGTATGAACACAAACAAAGCTTGGAAGAAATATTGTTATTCAATCTCATGACAGTACATTCCCATCTGATCTATGCTTGTCTGGTTGGTGGATATAGAGGTTTGTGCCATTATAAAATGAACTTCTGGTGAACTTTGTTGAACAGCTTAGAAGGACATGCAGGCACCAAATTGATAAGGTTATCCTGTTGTGGTGGACATCGGATAATATATATGATACATCTGATGGACCCAGGCATGCTTTCGAAGTTGGTTGCAGACATGACACCAGTGCTATGTTTCTTTCATCCTTACACACTCCAGTTACTCAGTGCACTGTTACCACATGCAGTACAGTCACAAAGCTGACAGAAAGAATGCAATAGTTCTACAGTGCTGCACACACAGCAGCCTTATTTGGAGGAAAGTATGGTACTCATATGACCACACATTCACCATTTAATATTATAAACTGGCCCAAGTAAAATGAAATAATTACACTGAATGTTGCCACACATACTGAATCCCCATGGGCATTCCTATTTTCAGACGGAAATGTCTGACTCTTGCATCCCATATTAGAATGCTAAATATCCCAGTTTCACAATGCTCTTGTCTTTGGTAGTAATATCATTCCTGTTTGCACCCACACTCTTTTTTTTCTTCCCTGTGCTTCAGGCAGTATTCTTTAGCTTTGCACTTTTATTGAAACACTGACACAACTGAGCTGCAATGTAAGATGTCACACTTGGGCTGCCTCATCAGTTGGAGATCTGTACCACTGATGAAGAAAGAGACAATTACCATAAACAGTCATATCAGTTATACATTAGCTTTCACTTCATAATAATAGCAAATGTTTTCCTTTTAGATGCCCAGTTTCATCTCTAGTGCAGAGTTTTTGGGCCAGATTCTAAAAGAGTTGCTCTCAGTATAATTTTGTCCTGATTCTGAAAGACCTGTTATCAGTATAAGCGACTTACTTCAGTGTAAGGCTTATCTATGAACAGGCTAACACTGGGGGCCAGATTCCAAAAGACCCACTGTCAACCTGCTCTCCGTGTAATTAGAAGTACTGCACACAAGACAATCTACGTACTATGAACTATTTAAGATGCCCTGCTGGCATGCTTCAACATATACGCTCTTTGTGTAAAACATTTCCACAGATATACCACAGATATGGATATTGCCTTTGTTTTCAACTGCTGTGCATATCAGTGACCTAAACCACACCCTATTTTCAAAAGTTCATTGACATTCTAATAAAACAATACTATACACAACGTGTATGTGATTTCATACACAATTTCAAATTTAATCTGAACTTTTATTTTGAGAAATACATTACTTCAGTGCTATATTAAACTTATAGTTTGCATGCATTGCACAGAAACCCATCACAGCACTGTAGCCACAAATGATTTAATGAAGTTAAGCTTATTTATCTGAGAATATTCATGACTATCTTCCAGCTATTCTAAGATTGTTATTTTATATATGTTAAATGCTAATTTAATTAATTTCTACCAATTCATTTTTGCTGATGGAAAGCCATAATACCTTAAACGTGTAAATTTATTTGAATACAAGTTTAGCAATGATTTAGGAAATAATTTTTATCTGACCATATTCATGAGTAATATCCAGCTATTCCACATATTAAATGATAATTTAATTAAAGTCTTCAGACTCAGTTTTGCTTGTGGGAGCCACAATATTTTAAAAATTTAAGATGATTTGAATCCAAGTTTAGCACTATGTTAATGTTTGAGTATAATTAATTTTGATTTGTGACATTGCCATTTTGCATCTTTAGATATTGCAATTCACGTTTTTATGGGCTTACTTACATTTTAAATATATAAAATGATGTTTGTCTAATGTTTTCTTATTTTTACACTGAAAGCAAATCATTTGGAATCAGGATCTTTGTTTGCTGCCTTCTTAAGAATGAAGCCACAGCTGCATTTTTTGTGAACTAATTTTAAATTGAATGTCTTATTGCTTCACTGGAAGTATTGTACACAAGACAATCCACATACACTGAACTATTTAAGATGTTGTGCTGCTGGCATTCTTCGACATATAAGCTGTCACAAAATTGTTTCTGGTATAGTCTGCTCCATTTATTACTACAAAAGGAAGGAAAAGCCTAATTGCTAATCATATGCATCTTAAACTGCAATACAATATTATTTTTTTGCACAGTTTTTTTCTTTGTATATGCACACACACACACACACACACACACACACACACACACACACACACACACACACACACACACAGAAAATCATAAAGACAAGATAGTCCGTCAAAGGAACTCTTCAGTTTGTGAAAAGTAAGCCTCCATGTAATTACTAGGGAAATTAAATGGAAAATCCTAGATTGTTAATTAAAGCTGTTTACATCTTGGAAGAAAAATTAACTGCTTAAAAGTTTAAAAAAATCTGCATCAGTAAAAGATACATATTTGTAATATTATACATCTTTCTAAGGAAAAATGACAGTGTGCTTAACTATGTGAGAAAACTGAAATGTGGAAAGGCCTGTGGTACTAAAGCTCTTTATTTCTTGGGCCTAAATGTAGAGTGCTTGACAGAAAAAATGAGGCAGACAGTAATTCAGCACTGATAGCACTGACTAACAAAAGAAGCCAGTGACAGACTGCAATGCTTTTGTTTGTTTTTTACCCTTCATTTGGAGTGAACACAACTTGCACTTTGAGTTCTGATTTAACAAGGAAAAGGCCAAGCTTCAAGATTATGTCATACTTTTGGCGGCACTCACTGTGATGTCAAATTTCATAATTTTGTCTACATATTCTGCTTCCCAGTATGAATATCTTAAAAAGGTGGCAACCTTGATTACCTTTTCATAATTGTTGTGGTTGTGATGTCTTTGTTTCTTGTCTTAGGAAAGACTGCAAAAATCTTATCAATGGAAATCAAGTGGATCCTGCTTTCTTAGTGATTTTGGTTATAGAATATATCTACATTTATAAAGCAATGTATTTCCTCTTAACAAGAATAATATAGATATGTACATAAAAATAAAGCCATAAAAGGAAAGAAAAGAATAACATAGATATGTACATAAAAATAAAACCATATAAGTAAGGGACAAGGACATAAAATAAAATGAGGTGCAAGCATGAGCTAAGGGAATAAAGACCCAGTAGGAAACACAACATGAATGAGGGGGAAATATATTTATTTCATTTATTCATTTTAATATGTTAACTGGGCATTAAACACTGATGCAAATGAACTATTTTAAGGCTTGTTTAAGAGAATACTATAGATAGAAGATAATACATTTGACATTTTCAAATGGATGTATGCATAGCAATGGATAACAAATGTTTTACAATCAAGTTATCAGTGCTATGACTGAAAGGTTAACTATAACTAAAAATAGCTGTTAGTATTGAAACTATATGGAAATGTGCATAACTTAATCAAAATCCAACATAAACTGTAAATATTCAATATATACAAGTATATACAGTTAAACGCACATGTGGAAGAAAGGCAGAGAGAGAATGAAAAGTAAGGTTAATTGGGAAAAATGAAAAAAGGGGGTGTGAAAAGACTTCGTGCAAGGAATAACAGTATATTATTAAGAAAATGAGCACCTGGAATGAGTGGGATATGTTTGCATTATGTTATCTATGGTACAGTACAGGAGACTTCAGGAATTAAATGTCTTTTAAGTTGGTAGGAAAGGCATGGTCATAGCTTTAGCCAAAGGCTAAGTTAGCATAGTTGGGAAGAGGAACATTTTATAAACCAACTCTATTTGTTATAGTCATTAAAAGAAAACAGAAAAGTAATTAGAAAAAGAAGTTTAGGTAGTAGTCGTAGATCAGATTAATAGAGACATTTCTTACATGTACATGCCTCAATAGAGTACCTCCACAAATCTCTTTCTGAAAATCTAGGTAAATGTAGATAAAGGGTGTTCCTTCTGATACAGCAGGATAAGTATTTTTGCTGTGATTCACAAAGGTGCAGTTCACAGAACCAAACAACCATATATCCGAATACACAAACGAACCAAACTGCGGCAGAATTCAGTGTTTTAATGATAAAATCTTATAAAGGCAACGATTGCCAATTTAATAATATTCTGTTAAAAAATTGTTAAAAATACAAAGGATAGGCATTTTTGTTTGCAGTATATAACATGCAAACTTCTTCAGATCCATTTTAAAATCACCATGTGAAGGTACTTTTATAAACTCTGTCACATGACTGCACTCTTAAAGAGAACTTGCCTTTAAAACTATAAACAGTTTAATCATGCAAAACACCTTGAAAATCGCCTTTTGCTGTAGTTGGCATGCCACTTTAAAATGCTTGCTATAGACATGACATCATTTAAACCTGGATACATAGTAGCATTTTGGTAAATTTGCCAACGTAATTCTTTTTGTTCTAAAACAGCTTGCCACATCCCACCCTTTAAATCAGCACATACCTTCTCCAATATTATAAACTGAAATGTGTGATCTGTATATTGGGAAATGTGCTTATATAAAGCTTTGGACATTTTTGCTGTTTTTACGTCATAAAGAAGTTCATATATTCTTGACCTCAAATGACATTCAATCTTCCAAATATAGTATGCTTGACATAATTTACAAATAGCAGAATATACCATACTTTGAGTCTGACGATTATAGTGCCACTTTACTATTATATTCATATTATTAATTTTACATCTTGATGTCACCATTATATAAGGGCACTGTGGACAGGCTGTACATTTATGCATGTATCCTTCATTCTGTGATATATTTTTTGGTATATTCTCATTTGTTTAAAATTCCTATCTTTTTTATACACAACTTTGGTATGGACACCCAAAATATTGTAAATATCTTGGTCTTGTCTAAAAATTGACCAGTTCTTATTTATTATATGGTTTATTGCCATACTATCATTGTTATATGCTGTAACAAAGTGACGACCATTTTGTGTATATTCATCCAAATCTGTTATAATATTACATCTCATTAACTGCAGCCATAAAAGTAATAAATGCTACATTTTCTCTTTGAGTTAGACATAAAAAAACTACTCTTGAGCATGAAGACAGAGAAATACCCTGATAAAAAGTAACAGCCTTATTAAGCACCTTTTTCAGTAATACTTTGTTCTAAACCCCCAATTATTTATTTGAGGACAGGCCAATCAGCAGAGCACAGTGTCAGCTTGTTGTCATTCATAGTACCAGCATTGGTAAGAAATGAGATATCCCATCATATCAACTAAAAGCGAAGTTTCAACGCAGATATTTATCACCATTAATGGTATAACATAAAGAGAATGAAACATTCTATATTGTAATATAAACACAACCCTGTACATTGCATACAAGTGTTGATTATATATGGCACTGTTTTGTCTTACTTTTGAGATATTTTCAATCTCTGTATATTCTATGCATCTATGGCTATGCCTTTTTTCTATTTTATGTCAGATGGAGCTTTTCTCCCTGAGCCTTCATTAAGAAGGGCTGTTATTCCCAATCAGGCTTTCCCAGTAATCAAGTGCAATAAATAAATTAGGTATATTTACAAAGTAGTCTATTCCTGCAATAATCATGTACTTGACTGACATATCAAGAGATACCGGCTCTAGGGGGACTATACAATAAGTACTTCAATTTCGACTTAATTTATATTGGAAGAACATAATCACATTTTCTAAAGCTTGGTTGTAAGCATCCTTCTCCAAAGTTGTCTTTATTTTTATAACTTTCATTCCTTGAAAAGTAAGATTGTTCAATTGGTATATCGCCTGAAGCGTTAAGAATAAATTATACCACTTACTAAAAATAATACAATAGCTGTTGATGGAAGAAATTGATAAACTCGAGGTATTCCTAACTTTGATATAACTGACCTCAATGAAATCAAAGTATTTCAATTTTGTGCAAATATATACTGTACTTAGGAATAATAGAGAGAGTCATCCTGTCCATCACACTGTATTTTTTTAATTAAAAACTCTGAAACATTCCAAAAGTTTTGCACTTAACAAAACTGGAGTATGTAATTCTGTAAATTAGATATTGTGTTCTAAAGGCTGATCATTTTTGATATCCCGGACCTTTTTGCTCTATTTGAACTTTTCAAGCAAGAATATTACATTTCTAACAATACTGAGCTAGAATGTTTGTATATATCTTGAAATGGTAAAACTCATAGTTTTAAGGGGTTTCTCACCATATTCATGGTATCCTAGGGACTCCCTTTTCTTCAAGGGATTTTCAGAAAAGTTATTTTAGGAACTGGGATCAGTCAAAGTGATGATATACATTTAATTGCAACATTGAAACTATAACTAAAGTCAATAATTTCAACTTGCAATATTAATGGCCATCATAGGTGATACATATATCCTTTTATAATTTTGAATATTTTGGCTTAAATTATTTACTGCTCGATCCTGATGTTCTATCCATCTGGTGAAAAATAAGAATGTAACACCAAATGTGATTTCTTCTAAGCTGGATGCATTATGTTAAGTCTACATATTCAGTTATTTAGATTTTTCAAGATTTATATATATCTTTCTTTCTGTTCAGCATCATCAAATCTTTTCTTTATAATATCTTTATTTTCATAAAAATTGTTATTACCAATGAACTCCTAATGTATGCTAACGGAAAATTCTCAGTTATTAATTATCAGACATGCCTTTTGTTAGAAATCTTTCACAAAAGAGGACTTATGATCAAGGTGAAAATTAAGGGCAGAAAAAGACATCCCTGTTTAACTCAAGATGTTGCAGAAAAACTATGGAAGGTTTTAGATACCTAAGTATTTTTACAGGTAAACTTTTGTACAGGGAAACCATAAAATTCCATTGCTAATAGAATAATATCCATGTTGAATAAATCAAATATTTTGTAGACATACAAACTTATAAATAATAACTTCTTGCTTATAAAGTTCACTTTTAGGAAAGCTGATATAGCCTGAAGCGATATTGCTGCAGGAGACTTTTGCCATTAGGAATTAATACAAATTTACTCAGATATATTATTTTGTGCAGACTTGTTATTGACCTTGCATCAATTATTTTTGTAATAATCTCAACATCTGAATTTAATATAGATATTAGTCTATAGTGACTATATCTGTTCCTGGTTTCTTCACTTTTTCATTAAAATCACCGGGGTTTATATCATTGAATCAAGTACTCTATATCACATCAAAAGAAACTCTCACTTTAATGATACCATACTGCTAATGTATGCTTTCTAAGTCTTCAGACAACACTGTCTTCTGTTTATTTTCATCTGTAATGTCTTTCCATAACATTTTCATCTCTCTAATATAAACCCTCTCTGTATCCATGTCCTTAATTTTCCCTCCTGCTCATTAGTCCATCTCATCTCATTCGATTACTCTCTTTTGGCAGCAGAATACATGATTATTTCATACCTCCATATATTATTAGAAATATAGTCTATACTTTGAAGACTATGTGTTAGTTTACTTGACATAGGCTATCCACGTCTGCAAAGTGTCTTGCTGCTTGCAGTTCATATTCTGTTCTTTGATCATAGTTTATCCCAGTAATATTCTGTAAAAGTATCTCAATCTGTTTGTTTCATCTGTTGCAGGGATTTTCTCCTCTTTTATATAATTTACTTATCAGGCATTGTAAAATGTGTTTTATGTGTGCTTTGTAGAGCCTTTCTCACCTGTTCATTGTAAATTATTTAATCTGTTGCAGGGCTTTTCTTCCCTTTTATATAATTACTCATCGACAACTATTTAAATGTTTTTGAATCTGTTGTGGAACTTTTTTCCCCAGGCATCCACTGAAAATTGTCCATTGGGCCAGCTGGATTTTCCCTGTTACCAAAGGACAAATAAATGAAATAAAATAAATAAATAAAATAAATAAATAAATAAATACATAAATATTAATTTTCAGACAATATGCCAACTTTGAACATCTCTGGAAATCATGGTATTTTTTAAATAATACACATTTTTAATTGGGATACCATCTTACACTTAACTCTTTCTTAGTGTAAATGATAAAGTATTCTCTGCTTCACGAAAGGTAAATGGATGAAAATCTAATGTATTATGTACCTTGACAGTTTTGTCAAACAAGAAATATTATGCCTATAAATCAACCTCCTGTGTTTTACACATTCTATAGCAACAATATGAAACGTGTATCTATCTACACTCCAGAATACAAAGTATGACTGCACTTCATGTTTAAGTGATTTCAGTAATGTCTTGTTTTACCTTATGTGACCTGATTAGCTATTATCAGCCAAAGTAAATGCTTCTCTTTTGCTGTTTAGTCAGATACCATTAATGTGGCCCCAATAAGTCTGTTTGTATGTCAATAAATCTTTACATTGATTAATGCAGTTTTGATAAAACATCTGTAGCAATTTGAACAGTAGTAGTTATTTATTTACATATGTTAAAAAGTTATCTTATTTTTCAAATGTCTCTACCACTTAATTAAAGAGCTTTCAGTTACTATTTTCAAAGCATCCTAATTATATACAAAGAATACAGGTTGAGATACATTCTCCAATATAAACCAATGTAATGTTTTTAACTTGAGCAATCAATTCAAATTTTAAAAGACGCAAAGTATTTATAGGACGACAGCAAAGTATACTATAAATAGAAATATGATTACTTTTAACCACAAATATCTAATTAACAGTAAGATAATAATGGGAAATTTTCAGCTCTGTCTGTTATACATAGTCTGATGAATTAAGTACAAGTCAGTTCACACTGAAAATGCATACATTTTGAGAAACTCATATTTTATTTTATACTCTGTAAATCACACAGAACTGGATTATATCAAACCCTTAGTAATATTCTAAGTATCCAATATCACCCTGTAGAGGGATATCAATCAAGTTTTGAGCTCAGAATTGCATTTCAATCACCTGCAATTACTACGGGAACTGCTGAGAAAGTGTAGTGTCCATCAACTCTATCTTCTAATCATTCTTATAACCATTTATCTGACCATAAACAGACCAAGATACATAAGGAGAATCATTATACATTGTATAACTGAGTGAAACTCTTCCCTGTAGACCCTTATATATCCCAATTATATAAAAAGAATCATTATACATTGTACAAGTCAGTGAAACTCTTCCCTGTAGATCCCTATATGTCCTAGTTATGTAAGGAGAATCATTATACATTGTACAAGTCAGTGAAACTCTTCCCTGTAGATCCCTATATATCCCAGTTATATACGGAGAATCATTATATATTGTACAACCCAGTGAATATCGTCCCTGTAGATCCCTATATATCCCAGTTATGTAAGGAGAATCATTATACATTGTACAACTCAGTGAAACTCTTCCCTGTAGATCCCTATATGTCCTAGTTATGTAAGGAGAATCATTATACATTGTACAACTCAGTGAACCTCTTCCCTGTAGATCCCTATATGTCCTAGTTATGTAAGGAGAATCATTATACATTGTACAAGTCAGTGAAACTCTTCCCTGTAGATCCCTATATATCCCAGTTATATACAGAGAATCATTATATATTGTACAACCCAGTGAATATCGCCCCTGTAGACCGTTATATATCCCAATTATGTAAGGAGAATCATTATACATTGTATGACTCAGTGAAACACTTCCCTGTAGATCCCTATATGTCCTAGTTATGTAAGGAGAATCATTATACATTGTACAACTCAGTGAACCTCTTCCCTGTAGATCCCTATATATCCCAGTTGTGTAAGGAGAATCATTATACATTGTGCAACTCAGTAAAACTCTTCCCTGTAGACCCTTATATATCCCAGTTATATACGGAGAATCATTATATATTGTACAACCCAGTGAATATCGTCCCTGTAGACCCTCATATATCCCAGTTATGTAAGGAGAATCATTATACATTGTACAACTCAGTGAAACTCTTCCCTGTATTTCCCTATATATCCCAGTAATGTAAGGAGAATCATTATACATTGTACAACTTAGTGAAACTCTTCCCTGTAGACCCTTATATATCCCAGTTATGTAAGAAGAATCATTATACATTGTACAACTCAGTGAAACTCTTCCCTGTAGACCCTTATATATCCCAGTTATGTAAGTGTCACTGCCAGTCTTCCTATTCAGCACCAGTTCCCTTGAAGAGTGAGGTATTTTAGGGTTTATTATACCATTCGTTTCCCATGTACTGACATTGTTTTCCTTAGCATGAGTTTCCCAAACACATACTATAACTTCTTTCTGCTTGCTTAAATGTGACAGGACTATCTTTTGTTTCCTTAAGTATTTGTCATTAATGTTAACTAATGCAATTCTTGTGAATAGAAGCATAGTCGTGTTCTTCTTTTGGCTTTTCCCGGTTAGGGGTCGCCACAGCGGAACTCTGGTCCGCTAATGATTGGCAGTAGATTTTTACAGTGCTGAGGTGCCAGCCTGATGCCCAACCTTCAACAAAGGCACACCCATTTATGCATGTCTTTTGAACGCCACTCGACCGTGGAGAGGACATGCAGTCTCCACACAGAAGGTGCTCCAGCTGAGAATCGAATGGGAGAACCTCTTGCTGTGAGGCAACAATGCTACCGCTGCACCACCGTGGCTACATAATAGAAACATAGTAATATACTTGTTAAATCTCCTCCTGTGCCTTTTCAGCTTAATTGCATAAAGGAGTGGTAGGGGAATAGACAGACTAGTATATATATTTGCTTAAAATTCATACTGCGTTAAGTTTGATTTCAGTTTTCACTGATGTCTGAAATTTCAAATTGAGACCTGACTTTACCATACCAATCTTGGAATGGGTAATTAAACAAAATATAATTTAATATTCTTCTGCCATAGAGGTCTCATTATACCGGAAGCATTCTTTCTCTATCCAGTACTTTTTCTGGAAAGCTTGTAGACACCATAATTGCTTCTGTGTCCATCAGGCACTTCTTTATTTTCCTCAGAACCATTAGAAATTTACAGAGATGAGAAATTCACTTATAACCTTGTTACAACAGGATGGTCTTTATCTAAAGATGCTTTATAACATTTTGATCTACACTTATGAATCATGTAGACTTTTATAACCACATTGCCCTTGCTAACAATCTGAGATTATCATCTGGTATAATACTTTTGGATCTCAATAAGGCTTTTGACTCTTTAGCAATGTCAGTTATTTCAAAATGTTTGAGTAAAGCTATGGTAAATCCTTATATCACTAGATGGGTTACCAGATGGCTGAATGGTCGAACATAAGTAGCAGGCATTAAGGGTACAAGGTCAGAATATATACGTATTTCCTCAGGAGTACTGCAAGGCTCTGTCCTTGGGATTGTATTACTTAATATAGTGTTTTCAACTATTCCTATCAATAATCACTGCTGGCTTGGTAAATATGTTGATGACAGCAACATTGGCTTTATCATAACAGGTAACAGTAACTTCACCATAATTAATGTAAATATGGCAGAGACACTCTCTTGGTTAAAAGCCATTGGTTAAAATTCAGTCAGGATAAATGTAATATATATATATATATATATATATATATATATATATATATATATATATATATATATATATATATATGTGTGTGTGTGTGTGTGTGTGTGTGTGTGTGTATGTACATGTGTGTGTGATCCAATATACTTAAGGAAGTCAATTATTATAGTATTGATCTTAATATTCCACTAACTGATGAATCTTAAGGCTTTTATAGGAATGAAGTATATGTGGAACATTTATTTATTCATTTATTTGACATTTGTTAACCGGGATAGTCCATCTGAGCAAAAGCTCTTTTTCAGTGGAAGCCTGGGGAGAAAAGATCCACAAAACAACTAAGCAAGAAAATTTACAAAATTGAAGATGAATGCAGTAAATATTTTACAATAAAATAGTTAAGCTAATTTAGATAAAGCTCCACAGTACAATATATATATATATATATAGTAAGAGGCATTATAACATTGAAGAAAAAAATATAGCAAACAAATATACAATAAAACATTTGAATGAATTTACATAACACATTGGGTTATCTTCAGGGTGTAATTGTACGATACAGAGCAGTTAAGTGAGTTATGGTAGTAGGGAAGGGAGGAATAGAGAGGATAGTGATAGAGAAAGGGGCGGGTTCATGTGGGATGATTACAGAGGCAAATCCATGTGCTATTAAGGTACCTTTTGAGAGTTTTCTTGAACATACTTTCAAGTTCCAATGAGTATAATTATATAGCCTATATAAATGTAGTGGATGAACTTATTTACACAGCTAAATTTTACCCACACTTCTTGTTAAGAAGAGGAACAGAGTAAAGAAAAAAGGACAATATGACAAAGACTGGAGTGAAATGTTGTGAGTGTTTGTGTAAAGTTAAACCATTCTGGAGAAAGCACTTGCAGGAGACATTCTTACATGTTTTAAGATGGTTTCTGTAGTTAGTGAAAATAAGTATTTGTTTTAAATTTGCAGGACTGTTATAGAAATAGTGTAGTCTGTGCTCCATAGTTTAGTTCTGGGAGTCTAAGGGGAGAAGACATAGATGATGGAAGTGACCTGAGATTGTAGGCTGAGGTTTGCTGGGTTCAATGTTTAGCAAATAATAGAAACAATTCTAGATAGACTGGTTCATAAATAAGAAAAGTAAAATTGTAGCCTATAGTCTGGCTTTGAGTTTTTTTTTTACTTCTGTATGGTAATAAAAGAGAGGTGAAGAAGAGAGTACAGGCAGGGTGGAATGGGTGGAGAAGAGTGTCAGGAGTGATTTGTGACAGACGGGTACCAGTAAGAGTGAAAGGGAAGGTCTACAAGAGGGTAGTGAGACCAGCTATGTTATATGGGTTGGAGACAGTGGCATTGACAAAAAGGCAGAAGTCAGAGCTGGATGTGGCAGAGTTAAAGATGTTAAGATCTGCACTCGGTGTGACTAGGATGGATAGGATTAGGAATCAGTATATTAGAGGGTCAGCTCATGTTGGACAGTTTGGAGACAAAGCAAGAGAGACGAGATTGCGCTGGTTTGGACATGTGCTGAGGAGGGATGATGGGTATATTGGGAAAAAGATGCTAAGGATGGAGCTGCCAGGTAAAAGGAAAAGAGGAAGGCCTAAGATAAGGTTTATGGACGTGGTGAGAGAGGACATGCAGGCGGTTGGTGTGACAGAGCAAGATGCAGAGGATAGGAAGAAATGGAAAGAGATGATCCGCTGTGGCGACCCCTAACAGGAAAAGCCGAAAGATGATGATGATGATGGTAATAAAAGTTTACTTGCTGGTCAAGCCAAATCCCCAAGTATCTAAAGTATTTGGTCATTGCAGAGTAGTATAGTAGGATCAGGTGAAAGTATGTTTTGGTTCAAAAATCATTTTTTTTTTTTTTTTTTTTATGTTAACAGCTAGATTTTTATCAGTTAGTTGGATAACTGGAGGAGGTTTTCATCAAGCTGTCTAATACATTATATGGCAGATTAGACCTATGTATATCACCATGTTGTCAGCATAAAGGACAATAAGAATTTGTGATAGGTCAGCTGTAAGGTTCTTGATGAATAAGCATAACTGAACTGGAGAAAGGACTGATCCCTGTGGAACTCTATTAATGAGAGTGGCTGTGGGTGAATTAGACTTAGCAATCTGAACTGTAAAATAAATGTTTCTTTCTTTAAGAGATTGAGGGAATGAATCTAATGTAATGGGTTCCATTGTATTAAACACAAGTCTCGGTATTAACAGTGAGTGCCAACATTTCATACAGAACTATAATAGCCATTTATGTTTCTCTTAGCAGCTTGCATTCTTATAAAAAAGCTGCCAAGATAATACCATCACCAATTTCATGTTGCTTTTACCTACGCCTTTCAGATCAGATTGCACAAAGAACATAACTGGATGATTACCTGTTTTTTATGTCAAAAACTGCTGCCAGCTTTTTGACATTTTCCCTCACTTTAAATGCAATATTGTCCAAGATGTAGCTCCTGTCTCTTAAGGTCTTATCAGACATTTCATTTTCCATTTCCTCCACTTGCATGAGGATTACTCCCTCCTACTTAGTCATGTGTATTTAGCAGTAAATTGCTCTTACATCTGATGTTTGTGTACATAATTTTATCAGTACCATCCAAGACCCTGCACTCTTTATCATTTGAAGAAGGTGCTGAGACCTGAAGCCAGCAAAGGTCTTTCAGCAGCACTAAGAGATACCAACTGCTTAGTCAGCAGGTATATTTGTATAAGGTACCTTATAGGATTTCTGGATCATATCGGACCTATCTGCTTTTGAAGGTGAGTGCCTGTGAATCCAGCTCAAAGGATGAATTTTGAAAAGCATTCTGAAATATTAGGAATGCAGGGTGAACCAACAGTGGCCTCAGCTCTTCCACAACTAAGAAATTTAGATATAATTATGCATCTCTGAGACCACTTGGATCACTACTTAAAGTGATCCATCATAAAGCTTAAAGTTTCTAAAAAATAAAATATTCTCTGAAGGGGAGCCTAATGAGATGTATCATCTGTGTCATATCTTAGATGTGGCAGATCTTCTTGAAATAGGTAATATTTTCTTCATCCAAATCCAAATCTAAGGAATCAATGGGATGGGATCCCTATATTTTTTTACATGGAGGAACAACTCCCATTTTCAAGGAATGGACCACTTGAGGGTTAGTTCAATGTTATGCAAACAACTCAGTAAATATTCTATTGTCAAAGGCAGCAGAGGGAAAGGCTGGTACATGCAAGGTGGGATTCTATTCCTCATTTGTCTGAACTTGGAGTGATATGTTAGGAGGCTGTAATGTGAGGAGGTATCTGTCCAATAACAGGGACTAAAGCTGGGGTATCTGATGGTTTGCACCAAAATAAGCAAGCTATCCTACTGGGAAGACCACTTCTGTGAAGCAAGTAAAAAAAAAATGCAAGGACATCCATCCATCATGGTTGTCTGAGAACTGGTTTCTGGCCTGGAAATCTCAGCAATTTCTTATGAGACCTGTCTAGAGATAGGGTACATCATGCCACTGCCTTCCTGCCTCCAAAGGGGCTAACACAGTGGTTAAAGACAGTGGGGCTGGAGGATGACAATGTGGTACCTCATTGGGGCTGCCTGTTTCAGGCCTCAGCTGGACTGGTATGGTCATTAAAGCTTCTACCTTCCTGTACACCTCTAGGATTGCATAAAGATAACAGGCCAGATGAAGAAGTACTTTTTTGTTAAAAGCTGCATTGTGCTAGCATGAGACTTGATGGCTCTCCACAAAGTAAAGGTAGCACCGAAAGTGGTAATCCTTAGGTCACATTTGTCTGGTATGAGCATCTTCATTAATGATTTACCAGGTATGTCAAGAATCTCAACAAATAAATCTTTGCCACAATAAACAGTAGTAAAACAGAGTAGTAAGTGTAGCACATCAGCTCAGTACCAGGCAACTAAGAAGAAATGTATCCAAAGTTGGTGCTTCTCATTCCTGTGGAAGCTGCCTGGAAGAGACCAACAGGTAGACATATTGATGATTGATTTATTCATGTGGGAAAAAAAGAACTTACATGGTTCTGGGTGCTCCCCTTTTAGCTCAATAACAGACTGACATCCTGAGCAGGAGAAAATGTTCAGTCTCTCCTGGGACACCTAAAAGCTCATGAAATTAGGTTAGTATGATGCACATCCTGCAATTCCTTACAGTCACCATCCTCTGTTACCTATTCATCCTACCACACCAGCTCACTCACCTGTAGTCGCTGTCTATGCAGTATAGCTGCTTGTTTTCATAGTCTGTACATGTAGATCAACCTAAGTGCTGAAATGCCTACAGTACGATACATAAACTTGGCACTGCAAATCACAAGTTTTTACATTATAGAGGTGAACATCCCTTATTGTATTCTACTATACTTAGTAATAGCTTAATGAATCTTTAACTAAGCTGGATATGCACACTATATGCATGGGAAGCACTAAAGTATTACATGTAGCCATTTAGATTAAACACTTTCAGCACATTTGAGGATTATAATAAAGTTTGTTATTCACCACAAGGATATATTATTTATTATCCTTTATCAAGTAAATGACTTTAAAGTTCTCAAGTGATGAAATTCAACAAAAATCTCTGTGTCCAGTAGTATTATTTATTATTCAAATGAAATACAAAGTGTTGCATTTTAAGGCCTACTGCACAGGCTCTCTGGGTTCTAAAAAAAATAATTTAACAAAGTCCTTACTTTCAGAAGTAATGTTTTATGAAGCTAATAATGGCCACATACAGTCCCTGTTATGCACAATGACAAAAGTTCACTGCAAGAAAGACATTCATTTTAATTTAATTTTAGTCATTAACTGAAATAACTGTAGCTGTATTTACACTTATTTACAGCGACAGTAACTAGCCCATTTTGAGCATCCATTTATTTTACTGATGTTGACTGCTAATCTACTGTACTGTTCACTGATTGTTTAATAGGAGAAAAGGCACATTATCAATCATATTGATTTTGTTGCATGTTTACTGAGAATCTGGGCTTCAGACAGTGGTTTATTATTTGGATATCTTTATGTGCCTACATGATATATTGACAATCATGCTCCTACAATGGCATCTTTTGTGTTCCTTCACTAAAGTAAAAATCGCTTGCTAAAACTTGTCATGACAGTTATATTGCATTCCTATTTGTTAAACAATTTTCATTAACTATGTAATGGTCAGCTTCCAAAAGCTGTAACTCCATGTGCTGGTTTACAGAACGATAAAAATGTTGTTTTAGTATTCTCCATGTCTCAAAGTCATACCAAAAGACCATCAATTAAAAAATCATCAGAGAGAGAGAATGATCCTGTAGTATTAGTTCTTAAAGGAAAAACTCAGAATTAAAGCGCACAAGAATGGTCGTCACCTAAGTGGTATAAAAGGATGACGTGCTAACTGTGACCTAGGTGACCTGGGATCAAAAAGCAACTCAAGTGCATGTGAGAGCAGATTAGGAGTGAGTGGTCAGTGATGGCTTAGCCATCCTGGCAGGAAGAAAACAGTGCCGTCCACTGCAGTGTTGGCACCTATGGAGAGAGCCAGCATGAAATCTATGGGCAAGAGATGTGCACTCGACTCTGTCAAGTCACATGTATGTGTCAGTCTTCATGGAGCTTGTGTTGCTCTGTCAGGTCATGTATATGTGTCAGTTTTCATGGAACATGTGTTCAAATGGCTGGCATCTGTGATCACATCATACAGTTTAACATTTGGTAGATTTGCAATTAGTTGGCTGAACACTTCAAAATTTGTTTCCTATTAAAAGCTCTGTCTTCAGGTGACATCTTGTTCTACTGGATTTCTTTGAGGCTCAGTTATCTTAGACATTAAAAAGACAGACTTTGCAAGATACTGTACAATTCCTAGAAAACTTTGTAATATCAGCTTATCTTATGGCTTTATAAATTATACACTTGTTCTGACTTTTTATATATCAGGTATTAGTCTCTCTGATGTTATAATCTGACTTATTTAATTCAGAAGTCACTCTTTAATTACATTTGTTGTTATTAAGTTAAAATTATGCAGTGTTAATATATTCTGCAACTATATCTGTCTTTTGTCAGGTTCTACTTGTGTCTGACCCCCCTCACACATCATCATCATCATCACCATAAACTCCCTTTCGCCATTTTACATAAGGTCAGGCTATCAGGTTAACTTTTGACACCTCACTTCCCACCTTCTCCAGCAGTCATGCTGTACTGTAGCAGATCTACTTTCATGCAGTACATCCATCTCTTAGCTTTTGCTTTCTCCATGTCTTTCTCCCAAATCTGCTTTACTAAATCATCTTTTGTGTTCCTGTACATGTGACTGAACCACTGTAATCTGGTCTCCTTAAACTTCTCTGCAGCTGGAGCTACTTTGGCTTCTGATGTAATGTCCTCATTTCTCCATCCATACCACAGTCTGCATCCTGCTATACATCTCAGACACTTCATCTTCAGCAGATAGTTTTGATGCTGTATCATTTATTTATCACTTTTATTCACTATTTTTGGATTTGCAATTATGTTACCTAACTCATTCATAAACCTACTAAGTGAACTGCAGTTAACTGCAGTTAAAGGCACAACTGAACTATAAGCAGACACTATCCCATTTTGCATTTGGATTTTTCTTTACATGCCAAGCCAAATGAATATGTCAGATGAATTTGACCTGATGTCAGCTAAATATATTAGTATTAAATTGGATCTTGCAAGCTAGTGGGTTCAAGTGAACTCTGTATCCTTTGCTTTTAATGAGGTTTCATTAATTTATCTGTTATTAGTGGAAGGCTGATGTGCACCCAGCTATTAGCTTCTTCCCTGCTTTACCCAGTAACTATGGTAACAGCACTTTCTAAAGAATGGCAGGCCAGTACTGGCATTGTTCATGTAGATCTTATATACAAGTATGACATCGGTGCTTCATTTAGAGAATACAAGTATGACATCATTGCTCCATTTAGAGAATACAAGTATGACATCAGTGCTACATTTAGAGAATACAAGTATGACATCAGTGCTCCATTTAGAGAATACAAGTATGACATCAGTGCTCCATTTAGAGAATACAAGTATGACATCAGTGCTACATTTAGAGAATACAAGTATGACATCAGTGCTCCATTTAGAGTTGTTTGTTTATTTTACAACCAGTAATAGAAAATTAAATATCATGGTGCATAATCTGGATAGTGTCTAAAAGCTAACTTTTCAAAGCTGCAGTCAATAGCAGCCATATGCTCCTGGATCCCACATGACAATGCAACTTAAATGTAGCACCAGTCTTTCAACAACAACAACTTTCTAGCTTTAATTTGGATACACGCATGGCTTCCATGCATCTTGGACTGTACTGGAATAGTAGGAACTGTTGATATCAAGTGGGAAACAGAAAAAGAGATATGCTTATGGAAACACAAGACTACCTACAGAATCTGCAGATTATATTGCAACATATTGTCCATGTATTCTCAGACACTGCTGTCTCTTACCCTAACTCTTCTGATTTGCATGAAATAAACAATGTGTAGCACAGGATGGAATTTAGCAACATGCTTAACACAGATGTTCATGTTATGTGACGCTCATATCAATATTTGGCTGGTAAAGCTCAAAGTCTTTTGCCTTTTATGACACAGCCGTCAGCCATGGCCTAACTGCATACTGCACTGGAAAAATCATTTGATACCATGCATTACTGTATACATCTGATCCAGTGGAAATGATTTAACATGATCTGCATATATTTCCTATTATAATTTGCAGAATGGAATAAATATGATTATGTTCTATTGAATAAATAGTTTAGTGCTGCAGCTTGTATTTGTATTTCTGCTTAACTAAGTAACGTGTTTCTGGTTTATTTATTTGTATTTTGTTGATCTGATTGTCCACATGGGTTGTGGCACATATTCAGTGAAGGACCAAGGGCGAAATCCTCAAACAAATAATATATAGAATGCCTCGAATATATATAAGCACAGAGATAATATTTCACTGATCATATTTGATCAGTGTTCTACTTCCTTAAATAAACACACAAAGAAACAGACTTGCATACTTAAATGCTTAAATAAATGCATAAATAAATAAATAAATAAATACATAAATAAATAAATACCTAGGCATCACGTTGGGCAGAATAACAGCACCATTGTTTTGCAGGCTAGTCCAAAGCTTTCGACACCTTCTCCCACCCTCTAATTTTAACTCAACTCTCATCTCTCAACCTCGCCATCCCAACCTTAGCCTGGTTCTTAAGCTACTTCTCTGAACGTCAGCAAGCCATTTAATGGAAATCAGCTACCTCCCCTATTCAACACACCCCCACTGGGGTTCCACAAGGTTTTGTTCTAGGACCTCTTCTCTTCAATATATTTATCAACAATTTCCACTACGCCATCCCTGACTCATCAATAATCCAATACGCAGATGACTCAGCTATCATCTGCTCTGCCTACACCCCCTCTGACCTAATTTTAAGAACGCAGTCAGCCTTCACTAGCACAGAATCCTGGATGAAAAACAACCACCTTGCCTTGAATGCTAATAAAACTAAACTTATGATCTTATCCCCATCCAGACTCTCCCCGATAGACAAAAACTCTTTCTCAATACTCAGCAGCAACAACATCCCAATCGAAATCGTATCCAGTACCAAGCTCTTTGGTGTCATCATTGATGACCATCTAAAATTTGACACCCATATTCAATCCACCATTAAAAAAAATCACCAAAAACTGGGACTTCTATATAGACATAATCACTACCTCTCCCCCCTCCACCAGAAAAACCCTAACTTCCTCCTACCTTCTTCCATCCCTTATGTACGGCGCTCCCCTGCTAAACAACCTCCAACTCACTCTACAATCCAAACTCGAATCATGCTATAATAAAATAAGCAAATTTGCTACCAATTCAAAAAACTCCACCCACCGCTGCCAGTTTCTCCATAGCCTAGAATGGCTCAAACTTCCCAATTACTTGACATTTCTTAAACTCACTAATGCCTACAAACTCATCCATAAACTCACCAACCGCCCTTCTCTCTCCACCACACTAAGCCCCCATATCCCTAATTGCTCACTCAGATCAGAAAACCAAAACCTCCTGCAGATCTACAAACCATTACGACCCCCAGCCCACCTCCTACTTTCATGCTCCATCTTTAAACTATGGAACACTCTCCCTCTCACTCTATGCAATACCCCTGATCACACCCAATTCAAATCCCTCTTGTCTTGGGTCTATATTAAATCAGCGAATGCTTAAAATAGTGAATGCTGATTTATCAACCCTTTAAAAGTGAAAGCTTGAATCTTGAAGACATGGGCAGTTTTCGGGACTTTGCCATTTCCTCCACTGTGGTGTGATCTCGGAGTTGGTATATTTAAGTGGGAGTGGGGTGGGGGGTGAAGCCCCCCACTTTATTTAGTGTTTTGAAGGGATTTTTTTTTTTTGTGGGACAACGATTTTTTTTTCCCTGGGAAAAAAAATCGCTGTTCCGTGTCTTCGGGATTTCAAGCTTTCGCTTTTAAAGGGTCGATAAATCAACATTCGCTATTTTAAGTGTTCACTGATTTAATATAGACCCTATGTCTTATATACATTCACATGTATTTCTCATTTGCCTGTATCAAAAGTATTAATTCACATTCTTTTTTATTGTACTGTACAATGTATTTTTCTGACTCTACACTGTTATATGCTATATTTTTCTCCAAAAATATGTATTGTTGATATTGTTTCTCTGTAACTGTTTGGAGCTTTTCTCCTCAGGCCTCCACTGAAAGCGGGCTCCTCGTGGCCCAGTGGACTACCTAGTTATCAAACTGAAATAAAATAAATAAATAAAATAAAATACCAATTAAAGGGACAAAGCTATGATGCAATTAGCTTAGGATGTTGTGTTTACTCCCTGTATTCTTTTTGTAAGGAACCTTTGTGGATGTTCCAGGTGCTGCATATGTCTGGTTGGGTATGTAATGAAGGAGGCATTATACTCTATTATTGGCCTGATGAGGGCCAAGTACAGTGGTTTGATGATCTCTCTGAATCTAGATGCCATGCCCTTGCTTATAAGTTGAACAACACAGAAGGATTTTCTTAATTCTTGGGATACAGTAACTTAGCCTTCTACCAGCCTATGTATGAGTTCCCAGATCACTGGCCTATGAATCAACTTTTAGGGGTGTTTTTTTGATGATGTAGTTACCTGGGGTGGCCAACTGCCCCAAAGGTACTATAATGCATTTCTTGGTATTGAGTTTTAACCTCTGGCTTTGGCACCAATCATTTGTCTGTGCTACACCTTCCTGAAGGGTGTTCTCATCTTTGGGGAGTTCAAAGTTGAGGGAAGATGCCAAGATGAAGGACATAACTCTCCAGGCAATGCTTACGTTGAGAAGTAATGCCAGATCAAGAATGCTGTAATGAGAGTAGGTGCCAAAGATAAATCTTCAGCATGGCAAGTGTCTGAAAAGGCCATGGAAAAATTATCAGGTGATCTCAAAGTGGTTGTGATAAACTACTTAGGGCCACAGCCAAAGAAGACAGGACCTCATTCATAAGGCAAAGCCTCATAGTAAGGGCAGGGAATTGCTGTCAACTACTCTGTGGATTATCTGGAAGTGAAAGAGCATTGTGTGGAGCTCTTTAGTGGAGTGGTTATGCCATATCAGGTATAAGTGTCTGAATTCTGTGATGGGTGGTGGTTCATCTCTCATGCTGAAGTTATTACACTGGTTAGAGGCCTCTGCAATAGCAAGGCTACAAGGATGTATATGATCCATCTAGAGACATTAAATGCACTGGACACAGTAGGGGATTTGTTGATAATGAGCCTCTTACATTTTGCAGGGACATCTCAGACACTGTATTCTGAATGCAGAACTGTGGTGGTAGGTCCCATATTTGAGAAAGGGGACCAGAAAGTGTTCTATTTTAGGGACTGTACTTCTATGCCTCCAAGGGGGAAAAATCTATGTCAGCATGACAACTGGGATTTCAGATTATGGTTAAAAAACAGCTCTTTAGCATTGCACAGTTGTTTAATGGGCTATGAGAACTTACTCATTCAGTGGTTGATTTTTTTTGGACTTGGAGGATTTTTGTTTTCACTGACTGACTACTCTGAAAAAAAAGAGAATGTGCATGGTCATCACAAGTGGTAGAAGTGAAAATTCTGTAAGGAAGTTCTAAGGAAAGTCCATACATCTATCATGGGCAGCTAACCATTTCACAAACTTTGATGCAACACTGAATAAGCACTAAGTAAGCAATAATGACTGACAGGGTATGTGTTAATGTGTAATTAACATCTGCCAGGGGTGTTATGAGGCTCAACGGCACAGACGGAGGGCCTGTACACTCCTGGAAGGGTGTTAGTTACACATTAACACACACCCTGGAAGGCATTATTGTGCATAGAGAATGACCCATCTGTAAAATTGTTGTGTTTTGCTTATTTATATTTTTTATTACTATATTATTATTTCATATATTTTTGGTGTAAAATGAAGGCCACAGTGGTGTAGCGGTTAGCATTGTTACCTCACAGCAAGAGGTTCTCCCATTCAATTCTCAGCTGGAGCACCTTTTGTGTGGAGTCTGCATGTCCTCCCCGCGGTCAAGTGACATTTAAAGACATGCAGGTAGGTTCTTGCCTGAATGGGTGTGCCTTCTTTGAAGAGTGGGTGTTGGGCTGGCAACTTGGCACCATAAAATCCACTGCCCATCATTAGTGGACCAGAGTTCTGCTGTGGTGACCCCTAACCGGGAAAAGCCGAAAGACTTATAATTTTTGGTGTAAAATAGTTCCTCTGCATAATGTTTCAAAGTTGCTGTAGTATGTAAATGGTGTTGGAGGAAGCATTTTACATCCAAAATATAACACTTAAAAAAAAAAATAACCAGGTATTTCTTTTTTGGTCCCTTACTCCTAAAAGGTTTGGTTTGTTGGCAATCATTGGAGATTGAAGTTAGTAAATAATGATATATGTTTGAGTTTCAGACTTTTATTTCCTTCAGAAAATTCATGCTAACAGAAATATTTTACTTAAGCAAGTTTGTAATTTTATAAAAGCAATAATTAAAATCTGTTTCTATTTTTGAGCCTTTGTTCCTCCTTTATTTTAGGCTTTATCTGGATTTCTTCAACTTTTAGGTGCAAAGGTATACAAAGCTCTTTACTGCTGCTGCTACCACTTACTCTCTCACGCACACACCTCTGCTTCACAAAATGCATGCTAAGGGAAACCGTGTTATTCTAGCAACTTTTTAAAGTAAAAAAATGACCACTGGAACCACAACACTCGTTGAACACTGATTTATTAAAGTAAAGCACTTTTCGTCTCCACAATAGTAGACTTCTTCAGACAAGTTACACAATAGTTTACTTCATTTAAATACATGTCAGCTGGTTCAAATTAAAAACATTCTACCAATCACACACTATTTCATATGACATCACTATATACAAACCTAAGCTGAGGTTATGCTGTCATCTCCCTTTCAAAAATGAATGATTTTATAGTCAATAAATAATAATAATACTTTAATAAATCGGTGTTCAACAAGTGTTGTGGTTCCAGTGGTTGTTTTTTTTTTTTACTTTTTGGTGCTGCTTTTGTGTTTTGGGATCCTTGGAACTTTTTAAATTTCTAAGAGCAATATTTAAAATCTATCCCTATTTTTGGTCCTTTGTTACCCTGTTATTTGTGTCTCTGTCCAGATTTTTTGTGGTAAGTTTTTGAGCGGTATGGAAACCTTTCAACTGATGCTGCTGCTGCCAGGGGATTGCTCAATAACTCTCACTGTGTGTGTGTGTGTGTGTGTGTGTGTGTGTGTGTGTGTGTGTGTGTGTGTGTGTGTGTGTGTATATATATATATATATATATGTATCAATCACTTAAAACCACTAGCCAAAGAACACTAAATTTAGGACAAAAAGCTTTTTACAATGGCTCAAATCTCCCCAGCAAACTACACAATTCTTTTAGTGTGTTTGTTCCTTTTTAATAAAGTGGAACTTCTTCTCAAAAAACAAACATGAAAACCTTCACATTTAAATAACCCTGTTACATTCCTTCCTTTAAAACATCACTTCCTTCTGTAACTTTTGTAACATCACTTCCTTTTAAAAACATCACTTCTTTTTAAAGAAACATGCTAAGCCTGTTAAAAGTCCTTAAATTCACATACCATATCTCCCATAATGAAAAAATGTGAACAATAAAAAAAGAGTCAAACAATTAAATAGAAAAATGATGATAATAAAAAACATATATATGCAAATGATGTTTTATCATATTTAAGACAATCATGTAACTTTAAGTTTCAATAAACATTTCAGATTTACATTTCCATTTAACCCTGGCAAAATACAAACTTATTTAGCTGTAATAATGTGCTAGAAGTAAGAGATTATAAATGGCAAGTGTTTTTGAGGGTTGACCAAGCACCAAGAAAGTAATGTTACAAAAGTTACAGAAGGAAATGATGTCTCAATGGAAGTCATGTAACATTTTGGAGGGTTATTTAAATGTGAAGGTTTTATGTTTGTTTTTTCCAAAGAAGTTCCACTTTATTAAAAAGGAATGAAAGGGCTAAAACGATTGTGTGGTTCTTTACCAGGGATTTGAGCCATTTTGCAAAGTTTTTTGTCCTCTCTCTCTCTCTCTCTCTCTCTCTCTCTCTCTCTCTCTCTCTCTCTCTCTCTCTCTATATATATATATATAAATATGTTTGTGTGTGCATGTATACATATACATACCATGCATTAATATATGCACATACACACACACACACAAACATATATATATATATATATATATATATATATATATATATATAGGTCCACTTCGAAATTTCAAAATCCCACAATCTTGACTTTCAATATCTCTAACTCATAATGTCAAGATTGTGGAATCTCGAAAATTATAAAAACAAAAGATAAAAACATGGCAACATTAAAAAGCATGTTTTTACAAGGGGGGCATGCCCCCCTGTACCCCCCACATCCCCTGCAACCTAAATATACTAACTCTGAGATCAGTGTATAGTGAAGAGAACAGTAATGTAGATCGCTGTACAGTGCGGAACAGGAACATTACCGTTCTCTTCAATGTACTGCGATCTTGGAGTTAGTATATTTAAGTTGCAGGAGGTGTGGGGGCTATTACTACCCACTATTCATCTCTATAATGTGACCGGATCTCAACAGTGCTTAAGGGTGCTTAACAAAAGCTTGTTAAACACCTTTCTAATTAACAAACCTACCTTTTTCACATTTTGAAAAGTAATCATGGTGCCCCATGTACTACAACGTGACATTTTACAAAGATAGTGGAAAGGAATGGAGAGGAATAGGAAAATTAAATACAGGAATGGGAGTCAGAGGTAAAATTGGGATTCCAGGGGGACAGTGCAGGTTAATAATACTTAAGAATGAAAATGAAAAGTACGAAGGAATATAAGTTAAGTGATTGAATAGAACCAAACAAATAAAAGTGATTATTTATGGAACAAACAGATTCTGTGAAGAACAATGAGGACAACAAGAGGTAGAGACAGGAATAGGGACAAATATTGAGTGAGATTGGAATAAGAATAATGAATACTGAGGCAATGTGCAGAAGTAATTAATGGCATGAGTTGGAATGGATAAATGTGAGAGAGAAGGGGTGAAAAAAAGGGAATAAAAACATAAGTAAGGGGAAACATAAATGTATTCAACTTGGGATATATACTCTCAGCAAAATAAAAGGGAGAAAAGCTCCAAGCATTATAAGTAATTCCACACAATTTATGTGACAAGACCTGTCTAGTCCCTGAACATTAACATTTGTTACTATGGCTATGTAACTAGTATACATAGTTCTAATACAAATATGGAAGTCATAACTCTGGAGATTACTTTAAGTGGTTACCAGTGCTAACAGTTCAGTTATTTCTATGTTTTTCTTCCTTTTATTTACAGAACATACAGATTGAATGGTAATAGTTAATTTCTAGCATTGCTTTGATTCTGATCAATTTTAAACCTTATTAGACTGAAACATGAGGCCATCATAGGTTCAGAGGTTCATAGGTAGGTACTAGGCTATTGGCCCTAGGGCCTATATAAGCCTAATCAAAACGGTACCCTGGCTTTCACCACCCAAGAAAATTATTTTCCTGTGCCACTGTTGAGCAGAGCCACAGAAGTGATCCCTGGGGTGAATTTCCTATTTCCCATCCAGTCATCAAGATTTTTCTTGAAGAGTGCTAATGAGGAGCTTTGTTTGATATAGATAAGTAGTTTGTTCTAGAGTACGGGAAGTCTCTAGGACAGGAATCTATCCCTCCAGCATGTTCTGTTTATTGTGGTGACAAGGTTTAGGTCCCTACAGTGTGTAGCTTGGAGGGATTGGAATTTCTTTAAGTGGAGCATGTCCAACAGCTCTGGGTTTGACATAGTTTTGTATGTTAGGCAGAGATCACCTCTGAGTAGGCGATATGCGATGGAGTAAAGCTGGAGATTTTTGAGATGGTCTGCATAGGGCATCTGTTTGAGGCTGATAATCCTCTTTGTGAGGTATTTCTGTGGTCTTTCCAGTTGTTGTAGATGTCTTGTGAGGTACATACTAAAAGGGGCATTGTACTCTATAATGGGTCTAAAGAGTGACGAGTAGAGGGGAACAATGATCTCTTTTTCCTGGATGAGAAACCTTTTGTGATGAGGTGTGCCGCATAGAAGGATTTCCTGACTAGTATGGCGATGTGATTATCAAAGGAGAGACTACTGTCCACCTGTGTCCCAAGGTCTCTTATCACACTTTCGGTGTTAAGTTTACTACCACCTATGTGGTAGTTCATGGATACAGAGGTTTTTACCAAAGGGGATGACAATGCACTTTTTGGCATTGAGCTTGAGGCCATGGCTTTGACCCCAGGCATCTGTCTCAGTGATGCCCTTTTGTAGGCTGTCCACATCATTAGGAGTTTTGATTATGGCTCCAGGTTTGCAGTCATCTGTGAACTTCATTAGCCAAAGAATGTCTATGTTAGCCTGTACTTCAGAGAAGTAGATACCAAACAGCCGAGGACCCAGGACTGAGCCCTGTGGTACTCCACTTGTCACTGGTCTGAAGTCGGATTTGGAGTCCGCTACTTTCACAGTGTGGGTTCTGTCAGTGAGCCAGTTGGCAACCCATCTTGTGACATAGGGATTTATACCTAGTTTAGTGAGTTTATCTATAATTCCAGAATGGGGAATGGTGTCGAAAGCCTTGGCAAGATCTAGATAGGCTGTGTGAACCACTTTACCCTCATCTATGGCTCTGGTGACTGCTTCAAAGAAGTCTATCAGGTTTAGGAGACATGATTTGCCTTTTACAACCCCAGACTGGGTGGGGTCCAGAGTTTGGAGATTACCAATGTCTTTGTTTATAAGTTCCATGATGATACGTTCTGTGGCCTTGCAGACCAGGCTCGTCAGGCTAATGAGGAGGTAGTTCCCGGGGTCCATGGTGACTCCCCCTTTGTGGAGTGGGATAACCATTGCTGTGCGCCATTCAGTGGGCACAAAGCCTGAGGTGAGGCTATGACTGAACATGGTACTTAGGTGGGGTGCCAGTTCACTCTGTAGTTCATGTAGAACGCAGCCTGGGATGTTGTCAGGTCCCATGGATGCTGTGTTCTTGACTTTGGAGAATGTGGTTTTTACCTGTGCAGCCATGATTACAGGAACTTTGCATTCTTCTGGTATATAGATGGGCCCTTTAGTGGGTGAGATGGGGGTAAAGTTAGCACTGAATCTCTCTGCCAGGTTGCTGGTGATATTAGTTGGTTCTGTATATTTAGTGCCATTGTGCTGTAACTCAGAGCAGATCTGAGTGTTGCCATTGAGATTCTTGACATAGCTGTAGAATGCTTTGTGGTTATCTTTAGAATCAGTGGCAATTTTGTTTTTGTAACTAGCTTTGGAGGATTTTATGAGGGATCTCAGCTTCTTATGGAGACTGACCAGGGAGTTCCTCCAATCATGGGATTTTACTCTTTTTTGCAACAGTTTCTTTCTTCTGTTGTAAAGTTTGTTTATGGCAGAGGACCACCAGATTGGCTTCATTTTTTTGGAGGTTGCATCTTAGTTCTGTTAGGGATAGCACAATCCATGCACTCATGTAAGTGCTTATAGAGTGTAACTGTGTAGGATTTAGCAGTCGTACCTCTATTGTCTATCTGCATAGGTGTCGTGAAGTTTGTCACTTCTGTCTTAAGAAGCATGAAGTTGGCTTTGAAGAAAATTTTTACGGTAGTTTCCCTAATGGGTGTTGGGGACGGGATGCGGATGTCTATGGTGATTAGCTTGTGGTTGGATCTGACCAATGAGGAATTGACCTTTGGTATGGAACACCAGTCACCCATGTTGGTAATGACCAGGTTTAGGATATTGCTGCCCCTGGTGGGGGTGTGGATAAGTTGATCCAAGGCGTTGGAATTTATGAATTTCAGAAAATGTTGAGCAAAAGAGTTGGTATATGAGTAGTTTTCCCAGTTAATGATGGGGTTGTTGAAATCGCCCATTATTAGGGTGTTGGGTTGTACCCTAATATTTTCCAGTGTATCTAGAAATGAGAAGTGGGAATCCTGGGGCATGGTGGGGGATCTGTAGCAAGCTACAATTTGGATTGCGGTCTTGCCCAGAGTTAGTTGCACTTGGATAATCTCAGATGCATTATGCTGAGCAACTAGCCTGGAGGTGTGGGTATCCTTAATAAATATGGACACGCCTCTGCCTTTAGTGTTTTGGTCCAGGTTAGGTGGCCGAAAGGTGTGGTATGAATTATAGCCTGGTAATGCAGGGGTGCTCTCTGGAGCCTTGAATCAGGTCTCTGACACTGCACAGATGTCGATGTTCTCCATTTTAAGGAGTGCCTCGAGTGAGTGCATTTTGAGGTTTAGACTTCTAGCATTAAGTAGCATTACCCTCAGATTTTGCTTGTTTGTACCTGTTACGGTGGTGAATTTGTAATAATCATGGTCATAATCTCTTTTTTCTTTCTTTCTCTAAATAATCCTGTTATTCATTGTTCATATTCCAAACTGTCTTGGTACTGTATTATAAAATGTTAACTGTAAAATTTGGTTGTTCCACAGTCACAGGTAAGTTTTTTACTTTTAAGGCTTGTACCACAATGTGTTGCTACTCTGTGCTAAATTTGAACATAGTGTGATTCTTTGCACTTTGATTTCTTAATGTTTAGTGGCTAGAATGTTATTATTCATAAATGATTCAACAAACTGTGCTTGTTAAAATCTTTCTTTACAGCAAAGGCCTGCAGGACTCCATAGTTTCAGAGGGGAGACATTTTACCTACCAAATAAATATTACCTGCACTGAGAATATAGCACCTACTGGTATTTGTCAAGAAGGTCTTAACTTACTTATTTGCTTTCTTATTTATTTATTTTTGTCATACTTGCAACCATTTTAAAAATCTCTCGTTTGTCTTTTTTTACCTTTATGGGAATGAAAACCACATGTTCTGAGAACAAACTTGAGCATAAAATTTTAGGGTATTCTTTAAAAGTAGCTTTTTTATCTCTTTTATCTCATTAAATAGGTACATCTCAGACCAGCTTACTGTTTAGAGTTTCTGTCATTTCCCTTTGTTTCCTGTGGTAGATTTTTGTGACACTACATGTTCTGTGGTTGCTTATTGCCACAGCATTAGTTTCATTCTGCATGTGTTTGTAGTATTTTTAGTCTTGACATGCAGTTATCCGGGGTACCCAAGTTACTGTGAGAATACACAGTGTGGCCACCTGGCTGGGTTACCTTTACTGCATTCTGATTTGTGAGCGTCTTGGAATGCTTTTTTTGTTAAAGGCCAGTTGCACACTTCACTCCCTTTAATGCCATTGACCTCTATTTTGGATTCCTCTCGAAGTCCTGAACGGCTGTAACTATTCAGTATATCTTCTTATCAATACCCCCTTCCTTGCTGTACTTTTCTCTACCTTCCTTGACATTACTGAGTTTCTCTTGCTGCTTTTTATACTATTTTACTTTTGTAATGTATTTGCAATCCTTCCTGGTTTCTCTGGCCCTCTGCATGTCACACACCAACTAGTTTGCCAAATGTTAATTCCTTGACCTTCTACAATCAAAGCTAGCATTTTCAGAAAAAATAACAGCACTGTGCTGCCTTCATTTATTTATCGAGTGCTCAGTCCCCTCTGCTGTTTACCCACTACAGAAACTTGCTGTCTTCAAACCTGCTTCTCTTGTTTGAATTACATGTACCGTCACACACTTTATGTCATTTTACCTTTCCTTGGCATCTTTGTAAAATCTGTATGCCTAAAACCTAGAATGTGCATTTCTGTATATTTCATTTGTACCAAGCTTCCTCTGTTGAATTACAATGTTTGGAGGTCACTGCTCTCCAGGCAGTCACTTTTCTCCAGAAGGTCTCCAACATGGATCACGTTTCCTTATCTACAGCAGTAGGAGTGTGATCCAGTGTTGCTCCATTAGCAGTAATTAACTTTACTAAAAGCCTGAACTGCTCCTTTTACAGGGAGTCTTATGTACCAGCTCTCCCAGCTAGAGCTCAATAGTCTCAGCTAGAATCTTCTTTGTTTTGTATCAGGTGAATGTATATGGATCGTAATGCTTTAAATGTAGACTGTTTTGTAGCCACTATAGTTACAAGGAGTATCGGTGGCTGCCGGTTTTACTTCCATATTCAGACCTATTTTACCACATTTGACATAGATGATTGAAAGCTCAGTGAAGTGCATTTCTTTGCATCTGGTTCCCCAAATGATTTTATCTAAAATATCTAGGCATGGACTTCTTCCTTGATTTCTCATACTGGTGAGATCATTTGTGCCCCCTGAATATAATTTTGCCTACGTCAAGATCATAGCACCTTAGGGTAGCTTATACTCCCAACATTTATATTCAAGGAGATATTCTTTGAATGGGTAATTTGGCAGAACACATTTGATGAAGCATTTTGCTGAATTACCCCTAGCTATTTCTCATGCTTGCCCTTTCAATTAATAATTTTCTTCACGAACAAGGTGTAAATAGTTGCATTTGCATGCCATACCTAGTTTGTTATTATAGCGCAGATATTATGTTTTTCTTGTTGTTGATGGTTTTCTGGCAATCTAGTATGCATTTTTCATTTGTAGTGTCTAAACTGATTATTTCTGCTTCTATGGAGAGATACCATTTATCTTTCCATATCCATTTGTTCCGTAGCTCAGCAAGCCTAAATTGTCACTAATATGTATTTTGGTACTTACTGAGTATTGCTTCATGCAGTTTCACTGAGCTGGATGTGAATATAGATCGAGGCATCCATATAGACACACAAACACAGAAAAGGACAGCAGACAGAGATTATTTAGTAATCTTCTCATGCCAGGGGTCCTACCTCAAGTGAACTTGAAACGTTATGCATTTTCTAACTTGTACTCGCTCATCTTTTCAGTAATGCTTTTATGTGTGTCCTCTTCTCTCATCTTTTAAACACATTTTCTAAATTTGAGCTACTTCAATCACTTAAAACAGCTCCCTGAAAAGCAACTTCCTTTGCTAGGTTTAAGGAGCATACCCTCCTTCTAACACATACTTTTCTTTGAAAGAAAAATTTTCCCTTTCAGTAGTTGCAGCCCTACTTGACATATCTGAAATGCATCCCACGATTCTGTATCATCCACAACTCACAATTGGCAGTGCAGTACTTTTAGGTGATGGCCCTGTCCAGAAAAATGATGGAGTATGTTTTGTCATCTTAAGTAAACTACTGATCTATTTTATGAGCCCTTCTGGTGCTTTTAATGAAAAGGAAAATATAGCATACTCATCATTTCTCCAGTGTCTGCTTCCTCAGCAAAATACTTGCACAGATTTTCAACCAGACAGGACAAGGGCAACAGATTATATATAGCTCATTCAAAAAATTAGAGCAATATCTCAATTATGTTAAATAAATAAACATAAATGTTTGATTTTGGAAGTCATAGACATTAAAAATGTCTTTGAAAGTAAAGGGATAGCTGGGACACACTACAATTTTATATGCCTTTAACTCATAGTTTATCATGACTTGACAGATACCAGAACAGTGGGATCTATGCCAAGGATCAAAAATCATGGCATCAGCTGCATGGATTGTTAAGTTTAATTCTTCTGTGTAACATATTATTAGTTATGTTTATATTGTTTAAAATAGGTTTGTAGCAGTAATAAAAGAAAGCAAGGAGCAACTGTTTCTATTACCTCATTTAGAATTCTTAAAATGATTTGAAATAAAATTATTCAAAAATGAGATGTCTTAAAGAAGGTGAAATGTCCATAAATGACAGTAAATCTAAAAGTAATCCTAGCATTTTTCTGAAATGGTTATCATACAGTGGATATAATTTATAGACCTATTACACAAGTAGATTGCACTTTAAACAAGATTATGAAACAGAGCTGCATAAGAGGTGTGTTATTGTACATCAATGAGACAGATGACTCATGCATCACATGCAAATTACCCAGGTCATACACATAATTGTACAGATACAATTCAGATACAGCTCTAGTGTCTACCAAAGCTGCCTTCTGAAGCTTCATTACAACACACTTACAGAGGGGAATTACTGACAAATCAGAAAACACTGTACTGTTAGGAAGCAGTTATCAAAGCTCTCAGTGTAGCAGAAGTGACATTCTGTATTCTTTCAATGCACATATGGTCTGATATACATACACACACACACACACACACACACACACACACACACACACACACATAAACACTCACATATGCACATGCAAACACACATGCACACACACGTGCATGCAAACACATGCTTGTATGCACACAGAGACAGACACACATGTGCACGCATGAAAACACACATGCACGCATACATGCACATGCAAACACACTTGTATGTACACAGATACGTGCACACACATGCACGTGCACACACACACACACACACACACACACACACACACACACACACACACACACACACACACACACACACACACACACAGCCACACACCCGTGCACACATGCCTGTGTATACACAGACACAGCATGTAGAGCTGTTCTTATGTTCCCTGCAAAATGCTGCTTTTGCAGCACAATGACTACATGCACTAACATGAAGGGTGCATCGTACCAGTTGCTGTACACTAAGTAGGAACATGTAGCACAGAACGACTACAGACTTTTCTGATATCAAATCTCAGATAAGATGCATGTCAAAACTAGAACACAAGACCAAATAATGAAGTCACATTGCACACCTGTGTGGACTGCCCTCTCCTTGGAGCTGGCATGTCACACATACAAACACATATATGTCTGTGTTTCATCACTCCATAGAATGACACCCAAGTATGCAATGCACTCACGTCATACATGGGAACACAGTGGGCTGCACTATGGTTTGCCATAATTTATGATGCAGGTTGCATAGTTTGCTGTATTATGCAACCTGTATACTTGTCTTCCCCTTCCCCAAACAATACTATCTCATTGATTTACTGTGAAAACCATATAGTACCTACATTATCCACACACATCCCACATTCTTCTTCTTACCATATCTGTTACCAGGTGCTCAGTGCATCATTGAAATGAAGAATGTACATCATTGATCAATTTGCTATTCATCTCACACAAAGTAACTGATGTGTAAGAATGTTTATGAATAGTGCATCTGTCAGTAGGGCATCCAAGAGTACCCCGAGTACATCTAAACTGGGATTCTCTGTGGAGGTGTTTTATAACTCTGACAAATTACATAATAGAAAATTAAACTGTAGCTAGCAGTCTATAATTCATGGTTTTATTTTTAAATTTGTTTACAAAATATGAATATTAATGCTTCAGAGATTATGGACTTTGGCAGTCATGAATATTATAACCTCACAACCAAAGAAGGTACATATATTTGGTAAACATTGATTTTTTCATAAACGTACACTACATTTTGCAGCAATGAAATTAAGACATATCATTACAGTGAGGTATGTCATTTGATAGTTGACTATCAGCATTGACTAGCCTTGCTAAGAAATGGACATGGGTATTTATAAGTTCATAGATAATTTATAAGTACAAGGTTAGTTGCCCTTGCAAGCCATTTTAAGCCTAATCAATTTATTTTCCATGGGGAGAATCAAACCATCTACACTGGGTCTGTGAGGTAAACACCTTAACTATAATGCCAACACCAACCCCCAAAGTACAGATGGAGTTGTGCCCAAAGTTAAATTATTTTCCTGAGAGGAAGTGGACATTGCACATCTGTTGTTGAGGCTTTACTTACCTATCAATAGAATCTCCTACCTATCTAGTTATATAATGTAGAGAACATGGTCTTAGCTGGAAGCACCACAGGAGAAGTCTATACATCTGAAAATCTACAGATCTGAATATTATGCTAAAACACCACATAGAAACTATAAAAAAGAGTACAATCATATTTAGATATGCTACCAATACATGCAACTCCATACGAATTGCAGAAGGAGTCATTACTAGGCACATTGTGGGTGCTGTGAAGGGCCCTTTTGGCTGACATCAAAAAGTGAAACTACTAATTTCATTAACATTAATCATACTTTGACTTAGGAATTGGGTCCATTCCTGTCTTGGTATTAGAAACCCAAAAGGTCTGGAGAAATTAAAAAGGGAGAACTATAAATTTGCCAGTGATAACTGGGTTGAGGACCTGGCCTACTCTGACTTATGCCTGCGACCCATGCTAAAGGTGGAAGGGGTCTATGTTTCCCTACTGGCCAGTGTGTGCCTGCCATAAAGCCCAATGGCCCTAGATCAATAAGCTACTAGATAGCCAGTATTCAGTTGATCATATTGGTTTACCTGGGATAGTTCTGTTGAATGAAAGTTGGATGTAAATCCAATCAACTTTCTAAACATGAACTGAGGATTGCAGCACTCTGTATAGGTTCTCTGCCAGGCAGCAGGATGGAAGTGGATGAAATAATGGTGCAGAGGAGGCTGGGCATCCTCTGTATCCAAGAGACAAGAAGGAAGGGCAGTGCAATAAATCCAACTGACTTGGGATCCAGGGTCTACTATGCCAGGGGACGGCGGCTAGAAATGATGTAGGAATTATGGTAAGGTAGAGGCTTCAGAAGACAGTAAAGGATGTCATCATAGTTAGTGCAGGCTCATGATAATCAGACTCATATGTAAGGATAGGGCAGTTTCATAATCTCATTGTACACCCCAAAGCTGGCTTGTGAAAGTGCAGAAAAGAGTGCATTTAGACAGTCTTTACAGCACCTGCTAAATAAAACAGGATAACATACGTTGGTGTTGCTAATGGGGGATCTTGAATGCACATATTGGGAAAGACAGAACAGGTATATGAAGACTGCCTAGGTCTACATGGGTGGGGCAACATGAATAAAGAAGGCGAGGCCATTCTAGACTTTTATCTGGCAAATGGCTTAATGGTGGCCAACACATAGTTCAGCAGGAGAGACAGTCACAAGATCACATACCAGTGTGACCAACATGCAACTTAGGTAGACTTCCTCCCAGTTAGGAAAGGGCATTGAGGTAGAATCAGCAATAGCAAATCCATCCCCAGTGAAACAGTCATCGAACTGAAGTAACCACTGGTTACTACAATTAGTTGCAAGCAGTAGTCAAAGAAGGCTCTGAGATCAACTGAGACTAGGCTGAAGACCTTGAAGTTGACTGGAGTAAAAGCACAAGAGTTCAATGAAATACTCAGGCCTCTAGCTCCTCAGGAAGAAGAGGAAATAGGTGGAGTTGAAGAAGAAAGATTGTGCCTTAAAACAGCATGTATGAGGTCTATAGAACAGATATGCAGTTGAGCCAGGTATTGAAATAAGGTAATAAGAAAAGGTGGCAGTGGAATACAGAAGTCCTTGAAGTCATCGAAAGGAGTGCAGGAAAAAGTGGAAGACAGAAAAGATGGACCAGGCTAAGAAGGAACACTGGCTGACTAACAACGAGACTAAGAGAGCAACTGCAATAGAAAGAACATTGCATCAGTGGCACTCAACCAGCTTCTGGAAAGTGACTCAGCAGATGGCACAGACAATTTCTATTATATCACTTGGCAACAACAAAAAGATAAAGAAGATAGTCATCAGACATCCTTAATAAGGGGTGTCAGCAACAACACACTCACCAGCCATAGGGCATCAAAGGCAAATGGAAGGAGTATTTCCAGTAACTTCCAAGTGAAGAAAACCCCACAGAAATTGTACTGTCCTCAGTATCACCTATGATGAAAGGAAAAAGAGGAGCCCACCCTAGAAAAAGTAAGAACAACATTAAAGAAAACGAAGTCAGGGAAAGCAGTAGGCTCAGATGGGGTCATAGCAGATATGATAAAGAAGTTAGATGCATTAGGGAAGAAATGGCTCCAGAGGGTACTCATAGCAGCATGGAGAGAAAGGTGCATCCTAGATGACTAGAGAATAACCATTCTAGTGCCAATGTATAAGAAGAAATGGGGCATTCGCAACTCTGAGCAGTATAGAGGTACTAAACTCCTATCACACTGCATGAAAGTTTTGGAGAGGAGGATTAACATGTGAATATGCAGAGCAGTAGAAAGTAAGATGGGATATGAGGAGTTCTGCTTCAGACCAGGATACAGCACAACCACCCCAATGTTTGCAGTTAGGCCGATGGTTGAGTAGAAATTAAAGATGAGGAAAGAGCCCAACTGGGCATTCCTAGAAATGGAGAAGGCATGTGATTAGATCTCAAAAAGCTAACTTGGGCAGTCCTTCAGTGGTTTGAAATCCCAGAAACATTGATAGAATTAGTGTGGGCTATGTATGAGGATCTGATGACACAAGTATAAACAATGTTTAGACTCACAGAAGGGTTCCCAGTGGGAGTGGGTGCACATCTGATTTAAGTTTTGAGCCCACTGCTGTTCATACTGATGATGGGCTATATTAGCAAGCAGGTCGGAAGGGACAGATCAACAAAGCTGCTATATGCAGACAATATGGTATTACAGGCAGGCTCTGAAAAAGAACTTCAGCAAATGACAGAGGGATGGAATGCAAAACTGAAGGCACATGTGATGAAAGTGAGTACAGATAAGACACTTGTAATGGCAGCAAGTGGGGGAAATCAGAAAAAGCTGAAAATTGAGGTAGAAGGGAAAATACTGGAACAGGTTAACACCTTCAACTATGTGGGATGGGTGGTTTAAGAGATCTAAAGGAGGAGGCCAAAACTAGAATCAGAGGAGCTGAAGCCAATTGGGACAGAGTGTAAGGGGTAGTGTGTGTGTCAGAAGAATTTCAAAGAAGAAGAAAAGTAAGGTGTATGGGTACTACTGTATGGTACAGAAACCTGAGCAGTGAACGCGGAGCAGTTGAGCTAGAACTAGAGCTAGAGATGATGGAGATGAAGTGCTTAAGACAGGTGGCAGGATGCACACTGTGGGACAGATGAAGAAATGAGAACATAAGAGCAGAAGCCAAAGTAGCTCCAACTGCAGAGATGGTCAAACAGAACAGATTATGGTGGTTTGGGCACATATGTAGGAAAGCAGAAGGCAATCTGATGAAAAATATTTGGGACGGACCAGAAGAAGGCAAGAAGAATTGAGGGCATGCAGCAAAGAGATGAATGGATTGTGCGAAAGAAAACTTGCAACAGGCAGCTATGACTGACAAAGATGGTAGGCAAGTGGCATTAAATCGAGAGAGAGATTGTGACAGTTGAAGCGACACCCCAACCTCATATAAACAAAACGGGAACATGGGGGTTGCTGATGATGATGATGATGATCTCATCTGATGCTTATCAAACAGAAATCACATACATGAATGTAATGATTCATTTGTACGTACCTAAAAAGCGAATCATCATAATTTTAGCAGAAAGTAACCCTTTTGATATCAGATTTTCTAGTAATTCTATTACTCTAATATTATGCACAGACTGCAACTTGTTTTAATCTGTCTGTGTCTACTTTAAAGCAAACTAAGTTCATTAGTATGGATGTCAGAATTTACAGCCTGATTCCTTTCAAGGTGAAGAAGCATAAGTTACCCTGAGATGACAGCCGGCTATCCACTCCTCTTGGCAGGGTGCTGTCTGTTCAGCATGTTAAGATGTTTTGTGGTGTAATCTGTTAAACTGTGCAGGGTGCAATGCATCAGACTCTACACAGCTATTTTTAAAGCTGTCTAGAAGAAGCTAATATATTCAAATCATCATCTAGTATTTTGCTCTGTATTAAATTATGTCAATTACCTACTTAACTTACTCTGTAAGACTATGCAGACATTAAATGAATGGAGCAATTACCACTGCTGCTAGAAGTAATAAATGTTGACCAGCACATTCTAAACTGTATCTTTAACAGTTTAGTCACATAATTTAATATCAGTATCTTCTTCCAGAATGCAGCTGCCATTATACTGGTAAGCATTTCAGAGATACAAAAACTGATTAACCCTTTAGTTTTTCTCCCAGTGAATGTAACACAATTTAAAACTATATCTGCTGGTAATGAGAGTTTATATTTCTACTGCTTAGAATAAGTAAAAAAGTTTTTCTCAGAATATTATTTAACAAATAAAGTTAGAAAAATGTTATCATATTTGCATACTGATTCATCATTTACAAGCAGCAGGAAGGGAATTGTTTCCTCCGACTAAACGAAATGCACAGTATCCGCACATGAGATTAAAACTCATTTGCATTTAAGTAACTAAAAGGCAGGTCTCATTTCTCATACCTTTCCACAAAGGAATAATTTAGTATTATTCATGTTTTGCAAATGTAGCCAGCTTTAGATAAGGACTTAATATTCTAAAAGTGTATTATGCCTCCAAACAGGCAGTGCACAGAATTTAGTTACCTGTGATCCTATTTTTAGTCCTGAGAGGGCTCATATAACTAGTTTCTACAAAACTCTCCTGAAAGATAAAACTCAACCACAAGTGAATGCATACCGATATCCTGTTCGTCAAAAATCCTGTTCCTCAGCTGCAGCAAACTTCTTTTACTTACCTGAGTATTTCACATATTGCATTAACACCATAGCATTGCCAAAGGACTTTTTCTCAGACGCTAAGATGAATCATTTAAAAAATTGATATGTTATTAATGATAAACATACGTCCCTTGTCCCATGGCTATTTTGTGTTCTCTCCAAATTCACACTGTCACAGATAGCATGCCTTGACCTGTCTAGCAGAGTTCCATAGGTCTGATTTATTCATACCTGTTTTATTAGCATGGTAGTCTAGCATGTCACGTTAGAATTGTTTGTGTGCTTGCATCATTTATTTATATACTATACCTTTAGGATTACTAGGTCACAGCACATCTTAATAAATTCCAAGCTCTGCATCATGGGAATCAGCAATTTATACATTTATATAAAATCAGCAAACAAAATCCTAACAAAAAAATGCATAATATACTAAGTTTCAAGGAGAACAAAACAATGATTGCAGCTTCTGAGGTTGTTGTGGTCCCAAGGACATTGTGAAGGATTTGTGGATTTATAGTATGTGAGGATACATGAGAAAACTTTTACATGAATGCTGATGTCAACAAGGCATACGCTAATAGGTTTACCTTCATATCGTCAATCACATATAATCGATTGGCCACATCGTCGAACCGTTTCCGCGAAACCAGAAATGCAAAACTTTTAACAAGTCGAATAAATGTTGAATTTCGACATTTCCGGCCATGCCACACCTCCAAACCAGTGCTACCATGGGTCAAAAAGGGGGCGAGATTTTGCCGTTCAGAAATGTGGAATTCGACATTTGGGACATTCGCACTTCGGTATTTGCGGAAGCAGGATCGACCATAGTCAGATCGACATTATGAAGGCAAACCACGCTAATATGCAATTTCCTGTAACCATTGATAAAATGCGTATTGTGACTTAGCCTGCATCCATGCGTTGCAATGGTGGAATTCACATCCTATAAGATTTCATTTGTACATATCTGCCACTACTATTATTTAATTAGTTATTAATTCATTGATGTTTTCCTTATTAGGGCAAGCCTATAGAGTAAGGCCAATTTTCAGAGGGGACGCAAGGAAGAAAAGTCTTCCCACCCACAAATAGGGCCAGCCTTATACATAGGACAACTAGCAGCTGCCTAGGGTACCATGCATCTAGGGGCACTCTTTCCATATTTATTTATTCATTAATTTATTAATTTATTTATTTATGTATTTATTGCAGCAATAAAAGCCAAATTTTTTTTGCTGTAAAACTAACTTAAAACAAAATGCGTCCATGGTGTAGCCGGCACTGCAGGGGAAAGGTGCTCCACTTGACTTGATGATTCAAATCAAGTCACCCCGTTAATGTTATGAGGTCACAGAGAAGAGACCTTGTGCAATGTCCAGATGTAAGCATTAAGCAACTATACTCGATCAGGAGGTTCTGCATCAACATGATGCATTTTTTGAAAACTAAGAAGTATGAATCTCTAATGTCTGGCTTTACTGAGTGACTCTAATCTTTGGCAATTTACCAGATGATCAAAACTTTTATGAGACACAAGTCCAAAATATGAGACAAAATCAGGGACATACTACAAAATTCTGGAAAGTTGAAAGGAATGGTGCAATGTAAAGGCAGATGCAGTGAAATAAGTTTTTTTTCTAATGCTGCTGGCAATGATGAACTTGAAATAGACAGCAATATTTCTGAGTTTGTGATTTGTGTGGCGCAAATTGAAATACTCTAATGACTGGTAAATTGTGTGGAGCAATTTAGATGTAATCTTATGTAGCTAGCAAACATAGTGTCTATAACTGCTGGGTGGGAGTTGGGGTTGGCTCGATGAAAGTCACTGACTCTCTTGTTGACTGCTCAGTTTAAGCAGTCATTATCTGGCTTTGTAGGATTAGCGTGCATTTGAGAAAAGTAATATGGGCTACTTAACTGGAGACCTCATACACACAGAGTAGGTATAATTGCAGGGGCTGTCTGTGGAGGAAAAGGACTGCCTGCTGCTGTTTGCTTATTATTCTGACTTTGCATAACTAGTGTGATTGGTATGAAGCAACTTGGAATATTTTGATATGTAGCAACTGCTTGTTTGGAACAAAGGTGAAATACGTTATATGGCAATCCTTTTCTCCTCACAATCCAAAGTCTGAAATGAACATAAAGGTGGCTACAAATGCTTTGTGGGGGGTTGTCTAGATGAAAGTAACTGCCTTGCCTGTCACTTGCACTGTTTAAAAAGTCATCTCTCAAAAAAGAGGAGAGCTAAAATGCTTCACCAAACAACTAGATCTTCAGAGCTTCTCAGGGACTTGTGGCCTGTCTGTACCAAGGCTGTGTAAGTGAAATCTGACATGGGCTTAGTAGTGTCCTGTGGCCTGTACCACATCTAGATTGAAACCAGACTTGATCAGAGGTATACACAGAAGGTCATTGCAGTTTGTGTGGGAGCCAATGATAATGTAATCTCTTTAACTTTCCTCACAAAATTCAGACAGGTGAAGAGAGGGTCATTAAACTTGTATAGTAGCAGTGTTCTGTCTGAAAGTAGCAAGTTGGAAATATCACTGCAATTATTTTTTTTAATTTTCCTTACAAACAAGTAGTAGATACAACTATAGGTGGCTATTTTTTATTAGAAAGTAAAGAAGCATTCTGTTTATATGTGTCTGACAGTAAATATGTTTGTGTTTTTCAGTTATGTCCAAGTATGTCATCAGAGGTGTACACCAAAGGTGTCTGTCTTTCTTGAGTGGGGTGCAGAAGCATGCTGTACATACATATGACAGCAGCAACTTGAAATATATGAATGTGGCCATTTATCCCTTAATTGTCTTCTCAAAACACCAGGGGGGAGCACACAAAATGTTACTACGTCTTTTAAGGTAGGACAGGGAGGCAGGTACAATTCCCAGATATGATTTACATATCATCACAAGTATTTGTCTTTTTTATTTATTATGCACTGCTATTTAGTCAACGTCGAGCATTAAGCCTTGGATACAACTCATTTTGTCCTTGAAATACCAAAAGTAATTTCTTTACTTATGCATATTTGATCAGACCATTATTGGTTCAAAAGGTTGGAACAAAGCTTAAAAATACACCTCAAATCATCTATGGTCCCATGGCTTCTGGGTGCCTAGTAGCCCCTAGACCACTAGCTTACTTTAATTATTACAATTCAGCCGTGGTCAGTTAGGCTGTGTTAAAAGGATCCAGGAAAAAAAATGAAGAGCAAGACTGAATTGTTTCCCTTAATCATGATTTATGTTCAGGTCATAGTTGGAGAAAAATGTAGCTAAAAAATGTAAAATGCATCTCATAGCAGTTAGAGATCCCATGGCTTCTAAGGGGCATTGTGGCACCCAGCCACCTGGTTAAATGTAGTTATTTCTTCCTCATTTAGGGTGAGTTGAAGGAAATCAGGAAAAAAAGTTGAGTAGCAAAGACTGCCCCTGGGATTCAGCAGGCCGTATTTCCTGTGCAGGAACAGTGTAGGAGCTCCTGCATGGAAAATGGCCGCCGAGCAATTCAGGATAGTGCCGTTTTCATGTGCACAAGCAGTCCTACACTGTTCTAGCACGGAAAACCGGCAAATATGCAAATCACCTAATTTCTTGGTGAAAACCATGCAAATGAGATGATTTAGTGATTCACCAAGCTGCCAGTGTCAGGACAGAAATGTACTCAGAAAATAACTGATAACTGCAACTGACAAAACGGAGGTATGACAGCTCATGGAAAAGTATGTATTATGCACACTAGACATGCCAATGGCCAAATATAAGGCAATTGGCATTGAAAAGTGATTAATTATTATGAAAATTAAACTTTTTTGTTTTGGCCAATCTTGGCCGTTTAAGCATAGGGCAGCGGCACGCAAACAGGATCATGTCGAACATAAAGAAAAATGTGAAAACTCAATTTTAAGTTAATTCTGCATTTTGCCATTATAGTCAATGGCATGCATAATGTAAACACTACCAGGGAGCACTGGTTGTCAAGGGGAAAGGGTCTGTTTTAGTGCAGTAACTAATGACCTATACACTGTGGTATGCAAATGAGGGGAGTTATACTGACTCAAATATTTCTTCAAAGTGTCAGCTAGTACCTAACCGTGTAGGTGCAGCAATACAACAGTGCAAGTGTAAGAGCTGAATGACTTCATAAGGGGGTGTGTCATGCTTGCTGTAAGCTCGTTGGAGCTCTGTGATCCATGTTTGCTCTTAGCTAAGCATAGCTAAGGAAGAGGGTGTGTCAGATGTGCCTGAGCAGTGTGTACATAGCCTAAACGGGTGTGCATATCATGTTAAACAAAAAAAAAAGAAATAAAAAGAGGAAATGGCAGCACTGTTTACATTTGAGCACTGGGTATGTGTGGTATGCCTCAAGGCTTAAATAGAGAGGAACTGTGAAGGGGAAACAGCACTAGGAAGGCAATCAAGGA
>NC_056737.1:1513767339-1513842432 GCF_019279795.1 Protopterus annectens
GCAGCACTACACAAGGTGACAACCCCCACTGCAGTACATGTGATGGCCCAAAGAACTGTGGGTGTCAATAGGTCACACACATGGATGTCAATGAGGGTCACTTACCCACCACCAGCCCCAGGCTAAGGCCCCCAAATGATGGCAATGGTGAACAGCCCCGCACCAGACCTACACAGACATACTACAACAGGTCTGGCAGTTGCATTTTAGTTCTGAAGGGTAAGAAGTCTGAAACTTAAATTTATGCCATTAAAATCTAACGTGTACTCTACTGATATGCCTCCTTTCTGCATGATGGGTCACAATACAATACGAAATGGAAGCCAACAGAGTAACCAAAATACCAGTACAGTCATTGCAAATGTTTAAAGTCCTCAGGTGTGCACCCCCCCCCCCCCACACACACACACACAATCCCATGTAGAAATGCAGTAACATGTAGGTTTGTGGAGTAATATCACTGGAGCGCAGATTACCAGAGCTGTCCCAATCTGTATTGTTGCATGTGTGCAATATGCAGGGGGTCAGTGTGGTAAGCTTGTTGTGTGTTTAATTTTGCCTGGAAGTGGTCAGCATGTGGGCCTGTATGGTTGTCTCTCAGTGGCCTAGGTACAGTACAGTGGACGACAGGGCCATGTTCCAAATACTGCAGTGCCAACCATACTGCTTCTCAGCTTCACCCATATCATCAGTTGTACATACTCACTGTCCAGATGTCAATATCGGTCACTGTTTGAAAGCTGGACATGCCATGAATGGCGGCCCATACATAGAAACAGTACACAGGTGGAAGTAACTTACACAGAGTGCATGTAAAATAAATGTCAACTGCACATAACTTTGGACATATACATAGAGGTTAGCATCACATTAGTTGTCCATCTAATATAGAATACTGGTAGTCAGGCCAATCACTAGCAGACCACAAAAGGTACAGTTATAAAGTAATGACAGGCTGCCCATGTTCACACACATGGCAGCATAAGGGGAATGTCCCAGGTATATCTGTGAGTCGTGCCAGTAGCTTCCATATCACACCTGCACCCAGCTCACCCCACCATCAACCACAGGTTTATTACAGGTCATATCCTTGCTGCAGGGAATGAGTACAGCATGAACCCATCTCTGAATGGGAATACATACATGATGCTGCATGCTGAATATTGTCCCATGCAGGTGTGTCCCTAGCTGTAAGCAGCAACCTGCCTACATCCAGACTCATGGATCAGTATGTACAGGAAGGATTGACAGGTACACCTCAACCCCTAACCACTGTCACCCCAGGGTAATCCACTGGCTTGCAGCCTGGGAACGTATGAGTGACAGAATGCACTGGCCTGCTACGGATGGCCTACAGCACTCTCAAATGACCTACAATCCTCTGGCAAAGGCTCATGTCTCACCCATAGTCCTAACTAACAAACTAACACAGTAAACAGAAAACAAATGCAAGGCCATGCTGACAAATGCCAGTAGCATGCCTCCCCATGTCCTACTGCAAGAACTGTGGACTAGGCTATAAGTACTACTGGGATAAAGGCCCAACTATAGGGATACCTCAGAGATATTGCATTCATAATGTTAGGAAGAGGAGAGAATAACAGAGGGGGGTGTAGAAGCATGGATGTCATGGAGTGTGTGAAGTCTGAAACTCTAATGTCTGCTCATACTACCCCCTGACTGCAAACCCATGAATGAATAACACAAAACCACTTGTAAATCGCAATGTGAAAGTAAACTGACCAAATATATGAGTCCTGCCTCTGGATAACCTTAGTGTATCTGTACAGCTGAGAGGTATGGCCACAGCAGGATATGGCCATTCCATTAAGTGGAGAAAAGCACAAGAAGGGGATCCCCAGCCAGCATACTAACAAGGTGCTGGACCATTTACACAGAACCAGCAGACTATTGTTTGTAGCTACCCCTTCACAATGGCAGGAGTGTGCCAGAATGTGTAGTCTATATGACTCAGGGTATTGATCTCAGCTTCATTCATCTTGTATTTCCTTGGTAAATAACTGTGAGCAAAGAATGATATCTGTCAGTATTTGATGACATGATACAACACAATGTAAAACAGTACATATGTCAGAAAATCTATGTTACAACCAACCATGTAACACAAACAGCACAGACAGCAATAGTGACAGTATCCCCCTTATGTTACACCCATTGTGTCTCCATATTGGCAACCTATCTACAGATATCCCGCAGAAACAGGTTGTAAGGTGTAGCTGTAGCACACAAAACCCTGAACTGGAGTCCAACTCTCCCTGGAATGGATACACATGCTCAGTATAGAAAGTCATACTGGGCATGCTCCTACACTTAGAGAAATGAAGCCCATGTCTGACAACAGAGTGGACTATAGTCATCTGTTATTCACAGATGTCTGTGCACACACACTAAATTGTACACCACCCATACTTCACACACACACACACACACACACACACACACACACACACACACACACACACACACACACACACACACACACACACACACACACACATATTGCATAGGAATACTCACACATAGCTAAGACCAACATTATATAATATGTCAAATATACACATAGAGAGACATGGGGAAGAGAGAGAGAGAAAGACAGACAGCAACATAGAGAATCCTATTATGAGGCCTTTCTCACCCAGTGCACATCCCATTGACCTATATCACATGATGTGCTGATGTCATTCGCTGTAAAAATTCCTTTTGTTAGCATTCAGCCCTATAGTCTCAGTGGTGCTTGTGATAACTGTGTAACACTATAGTACAAATAAGTATTCATGTAGCATTTGTAATCTCAGTCCCTTCAAATGTAAAGTAATGTGTGAGAGAGAGTGTGTGCGTGTGTGTGTGTGTGTGTGTGTGTGTGTGTGTGTGTGTGTGTGTGTGTGTGTGTGTGTGTGTGTGTGTGTGTGTGTGTGTGTGTGTGTGTGCGTGTGTGCGTGTGTGTTTCTAGATGAATGAGTTTGAGGCCATTCACACTCATTACACTCTCCATTGTCCTACTTTAGCACTCCTGCTGATGTCAGTCACCCTGAAATAACCCTTTGGGCAGCTTGCAGCCCTATAAGCTCTTGTGATAACAGTGTAATACTATAGTGTAGCAAACTAGTTAGGTATTAGTTCTAATCCCAGTCCTGGCAACTATGAAAATGTTTGTGTGAGAGAGTGTGTGTGTCTGTAGGGACATGATTTTGAGTCTGTTCACACTCACTACACTTCCCTTACCCCTCCTTTAGCACTGCTGCTGATGTCACTCACCTTTAAAGATACTTTTGGACAGTTCTCCAGCATATAAGCTTGGTGGTGCTTGTGATAACAGCATAATATAGTGTAGCCAACTAGTTAGGTAGGAGTCCTAATCCTAGTCCTGGCAACTGTGAACATGTGCATGTTTGTGTGAGAGATGAAAATAAAGTGGTCGATGTGCCCAACCTCACACTAGTAACCAATGAAAACAGGCACAGCAGATCAGCAAGCAATATTTAATGTCACTCCATGAACAAATCGCACAATACAAAAACAATAACGCTACTACAGTTCTCAGCGCATTTTCGTCGACATACACTTCATCAGAAAAACTAAACAGTGCTCAGTGTGTGAAATTTATATGCCAGCTGTTGTTTGAATCTACCAATAATGTCTCATAATTAATTAAAATGTTTATGAATTCAATTAATACCCTTATTATTAAAAATCACAGATTTCTTAGAATAAAAAAATAAATACATAAAATACATACTAGTTAGGTATTTTATACAATAGTTCAATAAATTTAAATACTTAAAAGAACATTAAAACTTTTACAAAGGTAACCCTAAATATATGTATTTATACCATGATCCCCCCAAAACGTGCACACTGATTGGCCAGCGTGCCCGTTGTAAATCGAGTTATACTAATGGAAAAAGGTCCGGTCGCCCGGACTTTTTTCCATTAGTATAACTCGATTTTTTAAAACACTGTCTCGCTATGTTAAATGGGTTTAATATAGCAAGACAGCTTTAAAATAAGCAACGGAGATCTCCGTTGCTTATTTAACTGTCTCATGTTAAACCCATTTAACATAGCGAGATGTGTTTTAAAAACAACGGAGAAAGCAAGATCTCCGTTGCTTTTTAGTGTCTCGCTATGTTAAATGAGTTTAACATGGCGAGACAGTTAAAATAAGCAACGGACATCTCCGTTGCTTATTTTAACTGTCTCGCTATGTTAAACTCATTTAACATAGCATAAAAAGCAACGGAGATCTTGCTTTCTCCGTTTACAACTCTGATGTACCGCGCAGGCCGCAGTACATCAGAACTGCCGGATGCCAGACATCTGCGGAAGGGCAGCAACAGGCATTATACTATGCCATTATTTAAGAAAAGTAATAGTTTCTTTTCTTAAATAATGTCATGATAATAGCAATAACCACTTCTGGGTGTGGGTAATGCTAAATTTACCCACGGTTGGCTTTTGGTCCCTGGCTTCACGGGACCAAACCACGCCAACCGTGGGTAAATTTAGCATTACCCACACCCAGGCGTGGGTTATTGCTATAATAAATATTTAAATACACAGAGTCCTCAACACAAGTAATACAATATCACCCTCTAGTAGTGAATCAAATAATTTACATAGAAAATTACATAGTTAAAAGGTGTATAAATAAATGTTGTATGCTTTAAAATAACAGTTTAATTAGTCCTTGAAAGTATGTGTACCTGTTTACAAAATGTTTGAAAACATATAAAAATTATATATAGAAAATTATATATATATATATATATATATATATATATATATATATATATATATATACACAACTTATGTATAGGTGAGTAACTATAACTTAGCTGATCTCAATTTTAATACAGGTTTTAAAGAAATCATTTAATTCAAACCTGGATAGCTACTAGCTTCAAGGGTTAACTGCCAAAAGTTAATTAGTGTAGCAAACTAGTTAGGTATTAGTTCTAATCCCAGTCCTGGCAACTGTGAACATGTTTGTGTGAGAGAGTGTGTGTATCTGTAGAGACATGATTTTGAGTCCATTCACACTCACTACACTTCCCTTACTCCTCCTTTAGCACTGCTGCTGATGTCACTCACCTTCAAAGATACCTTGGGACAGTTCTCCAGCATATAAGCTCTGTGGTGCTTGTGATAACAGCATAATATAGTGTAGCCAACTAGTTAGGTAGGAATTCTAATCCTAGCCCTGGCAGCTGTGAAAATGTGAGTATTTGTGTGAGAGAGTGTGTGTGTGTGTCTTTGTAGCCACATGATTTTGAGGCCATTCACACTCACTACATTTCCCTTACCCCTCCTTTAGCACTGCTGCTGATGTCACTCACCTTCAAAAATACCTTTGGGCAGCTCACTAACTGCGTAATACTGTAGCTTAGCAAACTAGTTAGGTAGGAGTTCTAATTCTGGTCCTGGCAACTGTGAAAATGTGCATGTTTGTGTGAGAGAGTGTGTGTGTCTTTATAGAGACATGATTTTGAGGCCATTCACACTCACTACACTTCCCTTATCACTCCTTTAGCACTGCTGCTGATGTCACTCACCTTCATAGATACCTTTGGACAGCTCTCCAATATATAAGCTGCGTGGCACTTGTGATAAGTGCACAATATTATAATTCAAAGCACTACTTAGGTAGGATCTGTAATCTCAGTACTGCCAATTGTAAACTTGTGTGTGTGTGTGTGTGTGTGTGTGTGTGTGTGTGTGTGTGTGTGTGTGTGTGTGTGTGTGTGTGTGTGTGTGTGTGTGTGTGTGTGTGTGTGTGTGTGTGTGTGTGTGTGTGTGTGTGTGTGTGTGTGTGTGTGTGTGTGTGTGTGTGTGTGTGTGTGTGTGTGTGTACATCTGTTGGTTGAAGTATTTTGTGTCCATACACAGCCAGTACATTTCAAAGTGTAATACTTTACAATGGCTGCTGCTGCCACTCACCTTAGAAGTATGTTTGGACACTGTTCTACCTCTAAGTTCTGTGGCGCATGTGATAAATGTGTAATAATATAGTAGCAATAATTACATCAATAGGGGTTTGAATCTCATTCCTGGCAAGTGTGTGTGTGTGTGTGTGTGTGTGTGTGTGTGTGTGTGTGTGCGTAGTGTGTGTGTGTGTGTGTGTGTGTGTGTGTGTGTGTGTGTGTGTGTGTGTGTGTGTGTGTGTATATATATATATATATATATATATATATATATATATATATATGTACATTAAGATTTTGGCCCCATTTACACCTAGTACACTTCTCAGTGCCACACTTTAGCAGTCCTGCAGATATCATTCACCATAGAAGGACCTGTTGGCAAACCTAAACCATGTAAGGTCAGTGGTGCGTGTGGTAAATGTGTAACATAAAGGTCCAAAAACATATGTAGATAGAGGTTTGAACCTCACTCCTGATAAATGTGTGTGTAGGGTAAAGTATGTTATGAAATCTCTCAACCACTGCATCACCCAATGCCAGTATTTACAAGGGCTGGTGAGGTTCTCCACCTTAGAAGTACATTGGGACAGCATCCATCCTATAGGCTCCGTGGTGCATGTGATAAATGCATAACACAGTAGTAGCAATACATAGATCACTAGGGGTTTGAAACTCCATACTGGCAAGTGTGTGTGTGTGTGTGTGTGTGTGTGTGTGTGTGTGTGTGTGTGTGTGTGTGTGTGTGTGTGTGTGTGTGTGTGTGTGTGTGTGTGTGTCTATCCGTCATCAGTATCCTGTGATTGTGTAGTAACAGGATTCATTGAGGGGTGGGTTGTGCTAACTTATTATATTGATGACCCAGCATATGTCCCAATGCTGACGTTACAAGGCCAACAGTTGTCAAACACTGTAGAGGTTGGTGAAGACAATCCACAGCCCTAAATGTGTAGTGCCATGTGCAATGACTATGTGACAGTATGGAATAGTGAACAATATAGGCAGCCCTTATAATACTCAGAGACCATGCTCCACCCAGGAATCATGCACAAACACACCTGGCTAGGCATCAACCACTATATCAGTAGTTCTCCTGCAAACTGCCTAACAGATAGTACCCACAGAGTGATTGCAGGGATTCCATGTCAAACTGATGACCAGACATGACTGGTGTCACACAGGTTATGAACCCATGTCCTCTCATGTTTAGGATATACCATTCTGAGGTACAGGAGAACACAAAGGCACCCTAGCTGAAAATGTTTGCATACAACAGTAAGGTGGGTGGTAGTATTCCTAATCCATGTGATGCTGACATCATGCACAAAGGTCACTTGACACCTATGACTGTTGTCAGAACCCTGGGCATAACCTCAATGCCAAGAGATGTGCCACCATTTCCTTTGGGAACACCATGGCTCACATGAAGTAATACATTGATGGTAGTTCACGGAACAGTGATGTTGTTATAATAGAATGGGGAACACAGGTTGACGGTCAGCTGCCTGTTGGCCACAACAATGCCAGTGACATCAGAAAGTACTTTGATGTGTAACATCTCCTGACTAAGTGTGTGTTATCCAGGAAGTAAAAGGACATGGTCACCTTGTACCACCCACTCAGTAGCCCAATCAATGTGTACAGTGGCCCTTTTGCCATGTTCCCCACTGGACACCCCACAAAGGGAATACCATGCCTTATACACATGCCCAGTATGGACAGGCTCCAATACATCCAATACATCCAATGAATCCCCACATCATACTGTCTATGTAGGTGCAATCACTATCTCAGTTACACATCATGTCTCACCAAACTAGGTCAGGAATGCTACATCTGAAGATACCAGTCTGTCCACACAACATGCCCCAGAGACCTCAAGCACACTTCCACACTTGGACATGCATGTAGGACAGGTGCATAACCCAGCCACTGTCCATGTTACGGAATATAAATCACATACATGTGAAGCAGTCCACATCACTGGCCACCCACAATAGATATCTGGATGAGTGGATGGGGAATACGATACCCACCCCTGGGGACCACTACAGTGACTATACTCCCAAGCCACAATAGGGACTATTGTCATGTGGCCTGATGCAAGGGTATTCCCTTGGGATAGCCTTGTAGAGCCTTCAGTCCCATTTACCTACTACACACATATGAAGCAATGAACCTATGGATCTCTGTGCTGGCAAGTGTGTGTGTGTGTGTGTGTGTGTGTGTGTGTGTGTGTGTGTGTGTGTGTGTGTGTGTATGTGTGTGTGAATAGTAATCTCAGTGTGTTGGGTTGATGAATATCCCCTGTGGCTGTAGTTATTAGCAATCGGAGGTGTGTTCAAACCACAACACGTACCATTCTCTACTCTACAACAGATGTTGTAAATCAACATATACCTATGTATAACCCTCATCTCTATAATCTGTGAGGCATATGCAATCACTGTGTCACAGACCTGGGAAAGGCTTTGTGATAAATACAAGCTGAAACCGGTCTGTTTGATACACTTTATATATATATATTGGTCTCCACTGTCTGCTGGTCATACTTCTGGTTTACAATAGTGTTTTAGGACCCTGCAGACACCTTACTTGAAGTGGCTTTCTTTGGGACTGTTGCTGGATTGCAGTATTACCCCAGGCAGTTCTACCAGAAGTATCTCCAATGCATTATGCTTGGATAGTAGTCTGGAGGTGTTCCCATCCATAATGAATATGGTGACAACATCACCTGTGGAAGTGTGGTGTGGTCCATGTTTGGGGGCTGACAGCTGTGGAATGCATTATAGCCTGATACTGCAGGGCTGCTGTCTGCTGCTGTGAACTACCATTCCATTACAGCAGACATGTTAATGTCCTCCACTCCAATGAGTGCTTTGAGTGACTGCATCCTGACAGATGTCTACTGTTGAGCAGCATGACCCTCAGATTGCATACATGTCTAGCTGTTATGGTGGTAATTACATTAGGAACACTGCCTAATAAGGCATCATAGGGGTGGCAAGACACTTGGCCAGTACCTGAAAACCCAGCAATGACAGATGTAGGACATCTGTGGCAAGTCATTGGGTTTTGTCAATCATGTCATCCCAAGCAGAACAGTACTGGATTCCCTGAGAATGACACAAAACACGTAAGCCAATGTTGTAGTCAATCTGTTGATAGTACCACAGCATCATTCTGGGTGATGGTGGTATACTGCTCAGGGCTACTGTCACACCTGCCTGCACCATGTAATCAGAGAGTGCAACCATGTCTATTGTCACATAGTGCAGGAAGGTGGGTCCCAACTCTTTCACACCCACATGGATACAGAGTGATAACCGTAGTTGTGGAGTTCCATAAATGGCTATGTCATGTGTTGGATGCTGGCATGTGATAGATATTTGGCTGTTACCTGCACCATATTCAATTTAGTGAGTGGGATATGTGTGTGCCTCAGTATTGAGTTACCCATGATCACTGTATTGCATGGTGGTTAGCCTTAGGAGCTTAGGTTGAGAGGCACACTGTGTAGGTTAAATAAGTGTCACCTGCAATGTGCCATGTTGTCATTTTTGAGTGGGTGTCTGTCTTGCTGGTCTGTGCTGTTTGGGTAAATGTCCATTGAGTGCCTCTGTGAAGGTGGGTGTGTGGATTTTCACTGTATGTCATGGCTGTTAAAGTAGGTGTCATGCTGAGCTATGTGTTCCACATGGTGTGGTGCAGGTGTTGATCTTGTCCTCTTGACCTGCTAGTCCAGTCTTTGCTGGAGAGTGCATATGTCCACAATGGGTGATATACGGGTAACAATCACAGGTCTGAGTGTTTGGAGTTTAGAGGGAAGGGTTGCCTGTGTACATGAGGCAATTGCAACTGTGCCTCAGAATGGACAAGTGCACCAGGTTAATGGGTGAAAGCACAGAAAACTGCCTTTCAATCATGCCAGGAGGGGTGGACATAACTAATAAGTACTGGGGCTACTTCTGTGATGAATGAGTACTGCTGGTGGCTCCCAGGTCTGCCACACTTATTGATAGAATAACCTGGTGAAGTGCCAAGCTATAATGCTATTTGAAGTGCAAGACAGAAAAAAACTAGCATGATGTGAAGTTGGAACTGAAGGCAGACTTCCTACCACCTGTAATACTTTACCTCAGCTGTGCAGTTAGCTTTGGCCATGTGGAAGTTCAGTAAGCTCTGTAGTGCATGCGGTAACTGCGTAACACTATAGTAGACATACTTAGATAGATGTGTGTTTGTGTGTGTGTGTGTGTATGTGTGTGTGTGTGTGTGTGTGTGTGTGTGTGTGTGTGTGTGTGTGTGTGTGTGTGTGAATCATGTACTGTCTGGATTATACCATTTTTGACTTGTGTACTACCCTTCATAATTCCCTTCACCCCAATCTAGTAGTCCTGTTGATGTCATCCACTTTAGAAGTACCTTTGGACTAGGTGGAAATGTATATGTTCTGTGGTACATCTAATAACTCTGTAGCACTGTAGTAGAAATAACTAGATAGGCAGGAGTTCTAATCTCCCTGTTGGCAACTGTTTTGATGTGTTTGTGTGAGAATCATGTAGTGTGTGGTTTACACCGTGTTTGACCTGTGTACTACCCTTTACACTTTCCCTCACTTCAATCTAGTACTGCTGTTGATGTCATCCACCTTAGAAGTACCTTTGGATGAGGTGAGAATGTATATGCTCTGTGGTGTGTCTGATAACTGTGTAGCATTATAGTAGAAATACCTAGATAGGTAGGAGTTCTACTCCCAATGCTGGCAACTGTTTGTGTGTGTGAGGATCATATTGTGTGTGGCTTATACCATTTTTGTGTGTGTACCATACATGGCTGGTGACCACCTCCCACTGCCATAACTTTATATAGTGTGGTAACAGCATGTGCCTTTCATGCAGCAGGTTAAACCATTGTACAGTCCTCTGTACAGATATGTTTGGAATATTCAGATGCTTGCAACCTATATGTGGTCAGAAGTGGTCTGTGTTTTCCTTAACAATGCCCATGTATGTGATATTGTAGCCAAATAGGCCACAGTGTGTGTACTGACACATTTGGCAGCATGAGGTATCATACCTGACTGAAATATCATACTGATACGACATCTGCCACCCTGACAGGTGGCCAGCCTTGTAGGTGCAATGCATGAGACCAGATGCTTGGTTTTACAGGTTAACTGTTCATGTTATGGGTCACATTAAATCTGGAAGAGGTGTGGACTGACATATTGTGGTCCTAATTTGTAAGTAACAGGAACACCTTGCATCTTAACAGGGGTGTGTACACAATTTATATCCACTATATACCAGCAATGTGTCACACATGTCCCTACCTTAGGCTGTTTGTTCAGCCTATTTTGCTAGCCTCTTTCCAGGCATCTTGGCACTGACAAGTTGTGAGGTATGCTACAGGAATGTTGGATTCACATCAGATAGGCCCCTGTGGTGACCACTGTGATGCAATGCAGTTAACCCCACCACAAGTAAACATGCACATAAAGCAATATAGTTATTACTGATAGTTGTCTGCATGGTAAATGCATGCTCTTCACATGTCTGGTATTGCTAGGCAACAACAGAACAATGTCATACTCACCAGCTTCAGGCTGCTGTCCCATATGCAGACCAGAGGGTCCTAGGTAGTTGTGAGAGGGAGGTATTGTCAGCAGACTCATATGTGGCCTTGGTACAGGATGGATGCAGCATGTCTGCACATTTACAGTACTAACCCCAATAATACAAAATGTTCTGTCCTCACCATAGATGTGCACCTCTGTGCATTAGAAAATCCCATCCACAACTGCAATCGGACCTGACACATGAATGTAGATACAAGACAGATACATGTATGTCTGATACATTCTTGTACTAATACAATACAGATACATGTATGCCTGATACATTAGTGTGATAATCCCCACTGGGCCCTTACCTGCATGTACCTCATCCAGTGTATGTGTGTGCAACCCTGCTCCACAATGCTTTCCTCAGCTTCATGGCTTTTGCATTGGATGGGTGCCCCAAGGTTGGTGAGGAGCTCCTCGGTGGGTGTCAGTGGGGGTTGGATGGCTGCGCCCCCACCTATGGCTAGCTGGTCCCTTGCTACAGCAGTAGCCCATTGACAGGCATGGGTGATGAGGTCGGTGGCCCGATGCTGCATCTGGTCATAAGTTCTGCCTGTGCAAGCCAGCATCATTTACCCTGTGGGCCCGAGTGTTCCACAGGGCGGTCCTCTCCCATACATCTTTTGCTCTCAGTCCAACTAACAGGGCATAATGTTCAATCACATATTAGGTGATGATGTCAGTTTCCCCAACAGAGAATGCTGAGCCCGCTGCATGTTACCTGGAAGACATAAACAGGAAAAAGGTCACAGGACCTCATACGGTTGTCAAAGTGCACATCAACAGTGGATATTACTTGCAAATAATCCAAACTACACCATAACCCTCCAATGTATCATGGCTATAGCAGCTTGCATTACACTCCTGGACCTCAGCTATCTTATTCCCCCCAATGTTGGACACTTGATTGCATAATCCTCTATTCTCCATTCATATCTGTGTAGAGGGTTGACAGTGGCCATCTTCCATGCGAATGGTGTGTGAATGGTAGCAGGTCTGTGTATGACAGTGGTGTGTGATGGAGCTGTGAGCACATGCCTGAGTTCATGTGGAGGCAGACATTGATGTTTTTATGCCCCATGGATATTTGCTGTTGTTGCCATCAGTAGGCAATATGTACATGCTCAGCATAGCTGAGGGGAGGAGTGTGGTTCATGTGCATATCCCCCTATACAACTGGGGTAGACAGGATGGCGATGTGCCCACCTAACCTGTCTGATGCAGGTTGCCTATATCCATGTGTGTATGATGTGTGCTTTACCCCCAGTACAAGGTGAATTGTGTTGTTTCCTCTGAGACTGACAACACATATGAAGACACTGCTGCAGTTGTCCTTGGTGATGTGGATATGTCTGATTTGTAGTCATAGTCAGGCTTATAGGAAGTCACCTGTGAACTTATAAGCTTGCTCTGATAGAGGTGAACTTGGTTCCAAGTTGTTTCCTGCACCTATGTGTCCCTGTACAGCCAATATAGCAACCTATTATGTGGTTTGTGTATTGCTGCTGTCCACCAAAGGGGATTACTCTACCTTGGTGGAGGCTGGTTATACAGGTCAGGTACAGCTGAGTCCATATAGCTGCAGTGCATATAAAGGCTACACACCCCTGTTACAATGCCTGGTATTTGTGCAATTGAAACATGACCACAATAACTCATTTCAAAACAATTCCCACCTTTAATGTGACCTATAGCCTGTAGTATTCAATTGCAAACATAACAATCTGGTCTGTGAAAACATATGGAAATAATAATCAGTACAATAAGCCAGTTGAATGAGTGTGCACACCCTTAAACTGATATGTTGTGTATGCACCTCTTGAGTTGGTTACAGCATTCATTCATCTTGATTTGGACTCTAACATCATGGCTCATCTTCACTTGGAATAGTTGCTTACCTTCCTAGAAACACCTTTGATTTTTTTCAATGGAGTTGTACAGGTTAGGGGTCACATTCAAGATGAAAATCATTATGAAATGATTTTCTGTGGTCTGATTGTCTTACAGCACATATAGCACACAAACCTGGCATTCCAACAGCGGTGGGTACACTTGTGATATCCACTGTATATAGGTGCTGATATAGCTGGTTGTGGTAGGCATGGACAGTGGGTCATAACACAGTTGGACACTTTGCTGATTACTACCTGATAATCATGCCTATTGCAGTACCCATATCAGTGTCAGGGTAATGCAACAACCAGTAGCTGTACACATTTATGTCTGTTGTATGTACTGACATTGATATTACACACATGTGCAACATGCACAACCTATGTATCTGACTGCTTGAATCCCATGTGATTACTTTTGTGCCTTCCAGCTGAACATATGCATACATACATGTGCTTCGGGGATACCTGGTATACATTTCTGTTCTATGTGAGTATGGTACACTGTATTTACAGTCTTGCTGCTCAATCATACTTCTCAGCCTGTTATAGCAGTGCATCTGGACAATGGCACTCATGACAAAAGGGACATCAATACTGATACTGTATTAATACAGCTGCACCATATATTAGTAAGGTGATTACACAGTAGGCTTTGCCATTACTGTGATAACCTGGAAGATGTCCAACAGTCATAAGTAGGCTATTATGTTACAGTGTCATTGCTCACAGACTTGACAATGGTTTGGCTGACATAGCACAGGTATATGTGTATGTGACTACAGATATCAGTCACCAATGTGCTTATTATCCAGCAGAGCACTGTACAGTTGAATGTTATTAATTCAATATATTACATGCGGTTCAACACAAATGTCTGCAACAGTTCTTTCCTATGCACATGCCCTATATAGGTCTCTTAGCTTTACAAGAAAAATGTGTCATTCTCATATTTACAGGTAACATATGGATTTGGTCAGCATCCCATTAACTTGCCTAGCAGTGGCACAGTCACAACTGTTTGACAGACACCCCAGGGTGAGTCAGTCTCCTGAGCTGTGATCCTACCTTGCAACAGACTTTAAATATTCCTGTTACAAACTTAGGAAGTGTGTAGCATAATACATTTTGCATTACCGTGAATATTCTTAAGGATGTGGAGTCTTGTCATTACTTGATCACTTCAATCCTCAGCCAGAAAAGTATAGATTTCAGGAGGAACAAACAAAAAACTATGAAGGGAAAATCTGGACATTCTGTGAAGATCTGTACAGTTGAGAGGCACAAAGATATTACACAGACCTCTCATTACCCAACAGTCAACATGCGTGACATATGGCACTCAACAGCATGCACTGCAGCCATACTCAATCCTTGTTACCAACATTATACATCTCTGTGATGCATGAGTTGTGTTAGTAGGAGATGCCCCTTCCCCTGGAACACACTGCACCCATGTACACAGCATTGCTGTGCACCTGTATAGCACACTGGCATGTACTGTGCACCATACCTCACAAGTGTACACACCATTGCTGAATGTGTATATGTGTGGCAGTTATGATTGCTCTTTTGCTCACAGCCTCTATGTGTTAGTCTGACACAAACCTGGGATGATATAAGGACTGATGTCAATAATTAATGCCTGACCTTTGATTTGCAGATCTCCTCATCAGCAGTGAATGTATGTGCAATAAAATTCAGTTGCACTGATAACCTTCAAAGCTTAACGTGGATATAAGGAGTGTACACACCCTTGTTGACATGCTAGCCTTTTCTATGATATGCAATGGGGCCACAATACTGCATTTGTTAACATTACACACACCTAATATATGACATATGATGTGTGCAATCCAATGCAGTATCAAACAAATGTGTTAGCCATGCAGATGCTGAATGAGATACATACAATATGTGGGTTGCATAAGTGTGCACACCCTTAACATGATGGTTTATTAAAGCACCTCTTAAGTGAACTATAGCAGTCACTATTCCTGGAAGGGATATACTAGCATGTCCCATCTTCACTTGCCATTATTTGGTCACTCTGCCTTACAAAGGTCCCCCATCTCTGCCAGATTTCAAGGTCAGCTCATGTACACAGCCCTTGGAGGTCACGTAGTGGCTTCACTATTGCTGTAGAGTCTGGGTTATGTCTGGCAGAATTCATAACATTGACTATGTTCAGATACAGCTATTCTTAGTGAGCTTTGGATGTATGCTTCAGTTCACTGTTGTGTTTCAAGCTGATATCCCTCCCTATCCTCAGCCTTATTGCAGATGCTTGACAACTATGGGCCACACATGAGTGTTATTTTGCAATGTTCCAAATTCCAACCACTATGTTTACCGGCCTAGTTCCAGCTAATGAACGGCAACCCTAAAGGTGTACACTGGCACCAGCAAGCTAAAAATTGGAGATGGTGGCCCTGAGGTGGAGTGAGGTGTTGCTTGTGCACCACACGTGTCGTTATGATTACTGTCTGTAGGTTTGAGCCTTGGTCTCATGACACCATTACACATTGCAACACATGCCTTTGGCAGACTTGATGTTATGCTTATACTACCTGTACAGAGCCCTGGATGATGTTTCATATGGGGCAACTCTTCTGTCTGATTACCCTAACCCATAGGCCACACTTATGCAGAATCCAGGCGATTGTCGACACAGGTACTGCACAGGCAGTACTTGCTAGACATTCCTGCAAGTCCCTCAGTGTTGCTGCATGTTTCTGGGCAGCCTCAATGACCAGTTTGCAACATGTTTTGCCATCTGTTTAGGATGGGCATCTGTTTATTTTTTGCATCAATGTTGTCCCATAGTTCATACACACATAGATGACTCTCTGCACTGTTTGTCATGGTATATGCAAATGTGAGGTAAGGCTACTTTTCCCACTTCTGAGTGCTAACTTTTCGATTTGGGATCCATTTCATGGTTTGTAAGATGTGTGCAAGCCACGTCTGCCTCTGTTGCAGGTGAGTGGGCAAATGTCATGTACATACTTTGTGGACAACAACCATTACTTACTGTGACATTGAGGCCCTATACTTGATGGCAGGTGTGTGCTCAAGAAGAGTGAATGCTGTCAGTACAACACAAGCTGCTTCCACAATGTTATTTGGAGTGTGTGCACACATATGCTCCCAATGTTTGGTAAGGTTTGTATTCCCCATATTTGTTGTCCTAACATGAGTTCACTTCAAAATCCTGAATCTCAAAATCCGGAAATCTCAAAATACTGAAAACTCATAATACTGAATCTCATAATACTGAAAAACATACAGGACACCAACACTGACTGTATTGCAGCAGAAATACATACAGAAACAAAGAAAAGAGAAACCATATCAGTCTAAACCAACTATAAGGATGTGCCCCACACACCCCCTGCTACTTAAATAAATCAACTCTGAGATCGCACTTCACTACACTGAGTTATGTTTTAGTATAGTACGTTAAAAGGGAACATGACTAATATTACAACAGGCAGTCTTGAAGCATGTAGTGGTATGATTGCCATTTTCTTCTGTGACATGGGAGGTGCATGGGTGCTTGCCCTCCTGCTTATAATTGTAGATGAGTGATATGTTTCTGTATATATTTCTGCTGCAATACAGTCAGTGTTGGTGTCCTGTATGTTTTTCAGTATTATGAGATTCAGTATTATGAGTTTTCAGTATTTTGAGCTTTCAAGATTTTGAGTTCAGGATTTTGAGATTCAGGATTTTGAGCTTTCAGGATTTTGAAGTGAACCCCCTAACATAGGATTCCATATTACACATTCATTGCTCATGTTAGGATCACATTACAGGTTGTAAAAGGTGTGGAATGTGGTATTGTGGTCTGTCGTTGTTTATATCAGGAACAGTTGCCATTGTAATAGTGGTGTTTCAGACATGTCCCTACTGTAGGCCATTTGTCCCACCGTTATGTTCATCTCTGTCCACACATCCTGCACTGACAGGTTGTTAGGTATACTGCAGGAATCTTAAATACCCTTCAGATATGCCACCATGGTGACCACTGTGATGCAGAGCAGTTAACACCAACAAAAATGAACATGTACAGCATGCATTATGGGTAGGTGTGTTAAATGTGTGCATGGCAAATAGCATGGCCATAACATGGCCGGTGTATTGGCAAACCTGAACAAAACAACTCCATGCTCACCAGCTACAGGCTGCTGCCTCAGCTGTATACCAGAAGGTCCTAAATAGTTGTGTGAGAGAAGTAATGTCAGTAGCCACACCTGTGGCATTGGTACAGGGTGGAAGCAGCATTTCATCACCTTGACAGTACAAGCCCACAGTACTAAGGATTATGCACATTTGTTCATTACTACATTCCAGCAACAGACTATCTTATCTGACACATGCATGTAGATACTTAACAGATAAAAGTGGATAAGCAACAGTGGTCTAGTAATGTGCCCTGGGGCCTTACCTGTATGCTCCTCATCCATTGTGGGGGTGGCACCCACCTCCACAATGCTGTCTTCAGCCTGCTGGCTTGTCTGGTGGGCGGCTGCTCCAAGGCTGGTGAGGAGCTCTTCGGCATGTGTTAGTGGGGGTTGGATGGCATGACCCCCACCTGTGGCTAGCTGGTCCCTCCTAACAGCAGCAGCAGCACGCTGACGGGTATGGCAGATTAGATCAGTACAATGATGCTGCACCTGCTCATAATGTCAGTTGTGCAGGCCAACATCATTTACACTGTAGATGAGCTTGTTCCACAGGGTGGTCCACTCCTGCAGATCCTAGGCCCTGTGACCAAAAAGTATGCCGTGATGCTGGATGATGAATTGGATAATTATGTCATTCTTAAGGTTCATGAATGCTGACAAACATTCCCAGGGCATTGTACCTGGAAGACATAAACAGGAAAAAAGGTTGCAGGACCTCATATGGTTGTCCACATGCACATCAACAGTAAATATTACTTGCAAATTATCCAGACTATACCATAACACTGTAAGCTATCATGGCTTTGACATCTTGCATTACACTCCTGGCCCTGACCTGTACAGTTCCCCCAATGTTGGACACTTAATGGCATAATCCACTATTCTCCATTCATTTCTGTGTAGAGGGATGAAAGTGGCCATCTTCCATGTGGATGGTGTGTGGATGGTAGCAAGTCTGTGTTTGACTGTAGTGTGTGATGAAGCTGTGAGCACATGCCTGAATTCATGTAGGAGGCAAACTGTGAGGTTCTCATGCCTCATGGAGACTTGCTGTTGTTGCCATCAGTTGGCATTATGTACATGCTCACTATTGATGTGGGCAGGAGTGTGGTTGATGTGCATATCCCCTTGTACAAATTTTGTGGACAGGGTGCCACTGTTCCCACCTATCCTGTCTCATGCAGGTTGCCTGTATTCATGGCATGTGTGTATGAGGTGTGCTTTACCCCCAGTACAGGATGACTTGTGTTATTGCCTTTGATACTGCATACATATGTGGAAACATAGTTGCAATTGGCTTTCGTGGTTTGGATATGTCTGATTTCTAGTCATAGTCAGCCTTACAGGAAGTCACCTGTGAACATATATGCTTGCTCAGATAGACGTGCGCTTGCTATCAAGTTGTGGTCTGAACCTATGTGTCCCTGTACAGCCACTATAGCAACCTATTATGTGCTTTGTGTCTTGCTGCTGTCCACCAAGGGGGATTACTTTATTGCTGGTGAAGGCTGGTTGTACAGGTCAGGTACTGCTGATTCCATATAACTACAGTGGATCTAGAGCGTACACACCCCTGTTACAATGCATGGTAGTTGTGCAATTGAAACATGACCCCATAAAAGCACATGTCAACACAATCCCCACCTGTGATGTGACCTATAGCCTGTTCAGTTCAATAGGGAACATAACCTGCCCTGTGAAAACATATGGGAATTAATACTCAGTACAGTAAGCCAGTTGAATGTGTGTGCACACTCTTATACTGAGATGTTGTGTAAACACCTGCTGAGATGATTACAGCATCCCTTTGTCTTGGTTTGTACTCTAACGTCATATCACATCTTTACTTGGCGATGGTTGCTCACCTTCCATGAAACAGCTTTGTTTCTTTTTCAATAGAATTGTACAGGTTATGCATCACATTTGAGGTGAGAAACATTTTGACATGACTTTCTGTGGTCTCATTGGCATGCAGCACACAGACATGACATTCCATGAGGGGTGTGTACACTTTGATATCCAATGTATATGGGTGTTGATATAGCTGTTAGTGGTAGGCATGGACAATGGGTCATAACACAGTTGTACACTTCTCTGATTACTACCTGATAAGCATGCCTACTGTAGTACCCGTATCAGTGTCATGGCAATGCAACAATCAGTAGCATTACACATTTTATTTTGTTGTATGCAGTGACAGGGATATTACACAAATGTGCAATATGCACATCCTATTTTCTGGACTGCTTGTGACCCATGTTATTACTTCTGTGCCTTTCAGCTGAACATAGGCATGCATACACATTACTCAGGGGATACCTGCTATACATTTGTGTTCTATGTCAGTATGGCACACTGTATTTACAGTCTTGCAGCTCAATCATACATCTTAACCTGTTATACCAGGACATCTTGGCATTGGTCCACATCACTGGGTGACAAAACAGGGAAATCAATTTTGATAAAGTATTAATATTATTATTCATAGGTTTATAGGTAGGTACTAGGCTATCTGCCCGAGGGCATTTATAAGCCTAGCCAGTGTGTGTCAGCTTTCGCCACCCCATTGATTAATTAACTGAACCTCTGTCAAGTCTGTTACCCATCCACTCATCAAAGTTTCTCTTGAAGAGTGTTAGTGAGGGGCTCTGCCTAATGTAGTTAGGAATTTTGTTCCAAAGCACGGGGAGTCTCTGTGACAGGACTCTATCCCTCCAGCATGTTCTATTTATTGTTGTGGCGTGGTTTAGCTCACTAGAGCGAGTGGCTTGCAGTGACTTGGATTTCTTTAGGTGGAGCATGTCCATCAATTCTGAGTTGGACATGGCTTTGTAAGTCAGGCAGAGATCACCTCTGAGTAAGGGATATGCCACTGAGTACAGCTGGAGTTTTTCCAGTCAGGCTGCATAAGATATATGTTTGAGGCCAGTAATCCTCTTGGTGAGGTACTTTTGTGGTCTTTCCAGCTGTTGGAAGTGTCTTGTGAGGTACATCCCAAACGGGGCATTGTACTCTATGATGGGTCTGATGAGTGATGAGTAGAGGGGCACTATAACTTCTTTATTTCTAGATGTGAACCCTTTAGTAATTAGATGGGCTACATAAAAAGATTTGCTAACTACTTTGACAATATGATTGCCAAAGGAGAGATTACTATCTACCTGGGTCCCCAGATCTCTTATTACCTTTTCTGTATTAAGGGGGCTGCCACCTACATGGTAATTCATGGGTGTTTTGTTTTTCCCAAATGGGATGACTATGCATTTTTTGGCATTTAGCTTGAGACCATGACTTTGACACCAGGTGTCCGTCTCAGTAAGGCCCTTTTGGAGAATGTCCGTGTCAGCTGGAGAGTCAATTATGGCTCCCAGTTTGCAGTCATCAGCGAACTTGGTTAGCCATAGTCTTCCTGTGTTTGCCTGTACTTCTGAGAAGTATATGCTGAACAGTAGGGGTCCCAGAACCAAGCCTTGTGGGACACCACTTGTGACTGTTTAGAGTCGGACCTGGAGCCTGCTATTCTTACTGTGTGAGTTCTGTCTATAAGCCAGTTGGCAACCCATCTCATGACTTAGGGGTTTATGTTCAGGCTGGTGAGTTTTTCTATAATTCCCGAGTGGGGAATGGTGTCAAAAGCCTTGGAGAGATCAAGGTAGGCTGTGTGAACTACCTTCCCCTCATCTATGGCCTTGGTGACTGTCTCGAAGAAGTCAACCAGGTTTAGTAGGCATGATCTACCCTTAACAAAGTCGAACTGGGTCTGGTCAAGTGTTTGGAGGTTCCCAATGTCTTTGTTAATGAGTTCCATGATGATGCACTCCATAGCCTTGCAGACCAGGCTAGTCAGGCTTATGGGGTGATAGTTACCAGGGTCAATTGTGGCCCCTCATTTGTGGAGCAGAATAATCATTGCTGTGCACCATTCTATGGGCTCGTAGCCTGTGGAGAGGCTGAGGTTGAACAGTGTGTTTAGATGGGGGGTTAGTTCGTTCTGTAGTTCGTGCAAGATGCAGCCTGGGACACCACCTGGCCCCATTGACACTGTGCTTTTGGCTTTTGAAAGGGCTGTTTTCACCTGGGTGTCTGTGATTTCTGGGACACTACACTTTTCCGGTATTGTTGTGGGCCCTTTTGGGGGTGAGAGGAGGGTGAAGTTTGCACTGAATCTATCTGCCAGGATGTTGGCAATATCAGTGGGTTCACTATATTTTTTGCTATTTTGCAATAGCTCAGAGCATATCTGTGAGTTGCCACTTAGATTCATGACATAGCTAAAAAAGGCTTTGTGGTTATCTTTTGAATCCTTGGCTATTTTTCATTCAAAGTTAGCTTTGGAGGATTTTATGAGGGACCTTAGTTTCTTACTGATACCGATCAGAGATGTCTTTCTTTCTTGGGATTTGCTTTTTTTCTGAACTATTTTCCTCCTTCTATTGTATAGCCTGTTTATGGCAGGGGTCCAACAGACTGGTTTCCTTCTCTTAGGGAGTGAGTCTTAGCTTTGCTAGGGATGGCATGATCCATGCATCCTTGTAGGTGCTCATTGTAAATGTTCCTGCATCTTGGACACTGTTATCCTTTAGCGTGGGGGCTGTGAAACTTACCACCTCTGTATTAAGTAAGGTGAAGTTTGCTATAGAAAAGTTTTTCACTGTGGTTTCCTTGGTTGGAGGTGGTGGTGTGGTGTGGACATCCAGAGTGATTAGTTTATAGTCTGATCTAACCAGTGACGGGTTGTCCTCTGGTGTGGAACACCTGTCGCCCATTTGGTGATGACCAGGTCCAATATGTTTTCACCTCTGGTAGGGGAGTTTACCAGCCGATCCAGGGCATTTGAGATGACAAATTCCAGGAAGCGCTGGACCTGGGAGTTTGTACTTGAGTAGTTTTCCCAGTAAACAGTAGGGTAATTGATATTGCCCAATATCAGGGTGTTCTGTAGGACCTTCATGTTTTCCAGTGTCTCCAGAAAGTCAGAGTGGTGGTCCTGGGTCATGGAGCTGATCTATAGCAGGCCACAATTTAAATTGCAGATTTGCCTGATGTTAGTTGCACATGGATGATCTTGGAGGTATCCTGCTGTGCCACTAACCTGGAGGTGTAGGTATCCTTGATGAATATGGATACACCCCCTCCTTTTGTGTTAGTGTCCATGTTCTGTGGCTGAAATGTTTGGTATGAGTTGTAGCCTGGTAGTGCAGGGGTGCTCTGTGGAGCCTTGAACCAGGTTCAGTTACTGCACAGATGTCTACATTCTCCATACTGAGGAGTGCTTTGAGTGCGTGCATTTTGAGATTTAAACTCCTGGCATTGAGTAGCATAACCCTCATTTTTTTATTTGTGCTGTTTACGGAGGTGGGTTTGACTTTTGAGCCTTGCCTAAAAAAATGCACTATGGGGGCAGCAAGAGCATTGGCCAGTATTCGAAAGCCTAGGGGTGACAGGTGCAAGCCATCTCTTGTGAAGCAATGAGGCCTGTCGAGCATGTCATCCCAGGCTAACAGACACTGGGTCCCCTTTGAATGACACTAGAAGCTTAGCCAATTGTTGAAATTGATCATTTTTTTCTTTATACTGCGGTATCATTCCTGGTGAGGGAAGGATGCTACTCAGGGTCAGGGTCATACCTGCCTGGGCTACATAATCAGAGAGCTCTTCCATGTCTTTTTTCATGTAGTCCAGGGAGGTACATCTCAGGTCATTCACACCGACATGAACAATGGCATAGTCATATCTGTACTTGTTCTGGAGTGACCTGAGTGCTTGTGTTATGTGGCGGATTCTGGATCCTGACAGGCAGCTAACAGTAACCTTCTCCTTGTCCAGCCTAGTGAGTGGGATGTCAGTGTGCCTGACTATAGAGTTGCCTATTACTAGTGTGTTAGGTATGTTATTTCACCTTAAGGGCTGTGATTGTGCGGCACACTGATTTTGTGTTGTATGTGTTGTCTGGTTTGTGATGGGAGGTGCAGGTTTTTTGGGTGTCTGCTTTGGAGGTCTGTGATGCTTTTGCAGGTTTTTATTTAGCGCATCTGAGTATGATTTTGTGTATTTATGTGTATTTTTTGCCAGTGCTGGTTTAGCATGTCTGTGTGAGGCTGGAGGTGTGGTGCAAGTGTTAACCTTCTCCTCATGACTGCCTGTTCCAGTCTTGGGTGGAGAGAGCTTAGCCTCCAGTTTAGCTATATAATTGCATCTCTCGCATACGTTAATGTTTTGTGGTAGGAGGAGAGGGTTGTCTGTGTACATGAGACAGTTGTAACATTGCCTCAGGATACCCAGGTTCACCAGCTGGTTGGATAGTATACCTGAAATTGCCCTTTGGTCATGCCTAAATAGTAGGGTGAGCTGCTTAGCTGCTTGGTTGATGAGGGGTGAATAATGAGCCTTGCCCTGCTGGGCAATCAAGTGTTGGGGTATATTAGTGCTTGCTAATAGGTCTGAGCGAGTGCTGGACAGTAGGATGCTTTTTAAGTGCTTAGGTTGAGAGTTAGACTACTTTCAAGGGAAAAACTGAAGAGGAGACTTGGTGGAGCTGGGATAAATTTAGCCCTAGCTAACTGGTGCTGCCCGGACATGCAAAACTGTGCAACCATAGTTTTTATAGCAGGGAAATGAAAGAGATAGAAATTAGCCCAAAATGGCCTATAAACTACTAACTTCTAGGCTGGAACCACTCCTCTGGGGACAGATGGCTGCTCAAAGCTCCCTCTCTCACAGGTGAACAGAGAAACCTCCTTCTATCCAAGTAAGGTATTGGCAACTCAGAAAATTGTAACACAGCCCTGAATTCAGCACTAGCCTGAAAACTGGACTATACTAGCTTAGAAATGTGAGAAACAAGGACACTTTTTTTTTGAAAAGATAAGGCAAAACAGTAGAAAATACACTTAAAACAGCTTTAGATGACTACAAGCAATCAGAAAAGGCTTTTAAACAAATTACCCAATTAACCAGTAAAACATCTCAAAACTGAGCCCTGTTCCTGTAGTCTTCAATCAGACGAGTACTAACTGCACACTCCTGCCACTGGGGTGCAGGGGAACCTTCTCCAAAAAAAGAAGGCCTGGATTAGTGCTCAAGTTATACAAACAAAGCTAGATTCAGCAGGCCTGATCTAGTCTATGCTACAGCAAATAAGGCTAACCAATTTCAGTAAGAAACAGTTCAAATATTCAGGCACTATAAGCATTTAACCAGCAATTCCCAGCTCAGAAGGGCAGAGTCCAGCTTCTCCTCCCACAAGAGTGCAGACCATGAACCTTCTTAATGTAAAATAACTGGCCTGAAGCCCAAGTGCTTAAACCAGAATTAATACACTTTTAGAATAACAGATACTGAGCCTTCAGTTATCAGTTCCCAGCTTAGAAGGATATAAGCTACCTGTCCTGCCACAACAGTGCAGAGCGCAAGCCTTCTTAATGTAAAACAACTGGTCTGAAGCCCAAGTGCTTAAACCAAAAGGCTTAGAACGATAGTTACACCAAGCAGTAATAAATACAATTGAGTACTTTTAAGATGATGCAAAAGCAAAATAAAGTAGGAAGAAACAGAAATACAGTAAAAGCAGATGAAAAAAGTGCAATTTTTTTGAGTGAGCAAATGAGATGGGCCCAGGAGGAGTATCCAAATGCAAATTTACAAGAGGGGTGGGTAGTTTCAAAGCCACCAAGATTAACACCAAAACAAAAGCAGGGAGGGTGGGTAGGGAACTAACTGAAAAAAACAGAGCCGCAACCGCCAGCCAGATAGTATTCAATGCAACACAAATAAATCAATTTAAATGCTATATTATTTGAAAAAAGTGCAGATAAAGATTTACTTAAATTCACTTATACATCCAGTTGATTTGATTTCATACAGGTCGTAGCTGGCCAAAGCTCAGAGTTTAAGCAGAAAATAATCCAAAATGTACCACTTATATAAGGCAGAAACCGAATAACAATGAAGTGAACTCCCCCCACTTATCACTGGCTATTCAAGAATTCTAACAAGCATTAACTGAAAAAACAGAGCCACAACCACCAGCTAGATAGTATTCAATGTAACATAAATAAATCAATTTAAATGCTATATTATTTGAAAAAGGTGTAGATAAAGATTTACTTAAATTCACTTATGCATCCAGTTGATTTGATTTCATGCAGGTCTTAGCTGGCCAAAGCTCAGAGTTTAAGCAGCAAATAATCCAAAATGTACCACTTATATAAGGCAGAAACCGAATAACAATGAAGTGAACTCCCCCCACTTATCACTGGCTATTCAAGAATTCTAACAAGCATTAACTGAAAAAAAAAACAGAGCCACAACTTCCTGCCAGATATTATTCAATGCAACATAAATAAATCAATTTAAATGCTGTATTATTTGAAAAAAGTGCAGATAAAGATTTACTTAAATTCACTTATACGTCCTGTTGATTTGATTTCATGTAGGACTTAGCTGGCCAAAGCTCAGAGTTTAAACAGCATTAATATATGTATATGATATATAATATAATAATAATATAATAAAATATATAACAATAAAACTATAATAATAATATAATAATATATAATATAATATAATAATATATAATATATAATATAATATTAATATAGCTGACATGACACAAGTATATGTGTATGTGACTACAGATATCTGTCACATCTGTGAACATTGTCCAATGGAACACTGTACAGTTGAATGTTATTAATTCAATATATCACATGCAGTTTAACACACACATCTGCAACAGTGCCTTACAATGCTCATACCCTATATAGGTATCCTAGATTTACAATGCAAACATGTATAATACTCATATTCACAGGTAACATATGTATATATGGGCAACATCCCATTAACTGGCCTAGCAGTGGCACAGACATGACTGTTAGACAGACACTCTAGTGGTTGCCATATGTGAGCTGTCCTTTCCCAGGGTGTGTCAGGCTCCTCAGCTGTGACCTGATGTATCCACCTCTTAGTGCATCACATGTGGGCAAAGCCTAACATTAAGGGGGGTATATAGGGACAGATCATAGATATACCTATTACAAACCTATGAAGTTTGTAGCATGATACATTTCGCATTACCATGACTGTTCTGAAGGTGGTGGGGTCTGAAACTCATGTGTCTGCCATTGCTTCATTATTTCTATCTCCAGCTATTTGCCAGACTGATATAGATGTTTGGAGGAACAGAACAAACACTATGATGGCTAAATCTTGACATTCTGTGAAGATCTGCACAGCTGACAACCATGGCCCACTGCAGAAAGAGCCAGATGCTATGTCTATAGCATTTGTTCAGCAGGCTATAATTACAGCAAGTATTGATGGCACATATACATCTTTCATAATCATCTATCCAATTATTACAGACCAAGTACAACATTCAATTACATACTTACATGTTTCACATACCTGGTTTTATTTTATGTTCCTTCTGTGTACAAGTTGTCTTCTTGTTTCTTATTTTTTTTAGGTTTTGTTTATGTTGCTTCTAATTTTTTGTCTCTCTCTCTCTCTCACTCTCCACTGCTGGGATCAAGCTGGTTTGAATAGGTTGCAACATGGCTTTTGTAGATGATGCTCATGTTCAGGTGATGGCCCCTGCACCAGTTGCTGTTCCTCACTTGCTAACTGCATGCAAACAGCTGTGTAGTTCTTCCAATAGCCAATGTCATAGCAATCCAATACTATAAATAACTACATCATGTGGGCATTGTCCCTTTACCTTGCCTGTATGGAAGACATCCTTCATGTGTGGGGGCAGCAGTGTTACAGACAGCAGGTAGGGATACCTCTTACAACAAGACTTGTGGACACAGGCCAATTACATGTTTGTAGTAAGGTTCCGGACCTAGGAACAGTGTGTGAGTATTACTGTTATATGCATTGAATACTGCTAGTTTTACAGGGTCTGTGTGAACATGCTAGTTTTGCATGGAATGCAGTCTGTCTGCATAGCTCTCAACTGTGGGGCTATCCATGTGATGGCCAGAGGATTGGCTGTTATGTTTTGTCTGTTCCCCACACAGGTCTTGTCCTTGACAAATGAGTGGCATTCTCTCTGTTGATTGCTATCGGTACATGACAACATCCATTTTTGTTTCTGACTTCATATTCCGTAGTAAGGGTATGTTGCAACCAATCCTGTAACACCAGCAACTTTCACAGTATATAACAGCAATATTTCAAATATGGCCCTGTGTTTCAGCCTCTGTCCTCCACTTATATACCAGGCTTTGTCCAGAGGTTGATAGGTATGGTCTATCATTATTTAGTGCTGACATTCCAAACATTCCAGTGATGTTGTGGACTCCCACACAAGTTTTGGGGTAGGGTCCATATATATGAGTGCTACAGCTGGACAACATGTGTGATCCTATACATTCAAGAGATTAGTGTATAGAGAACACTGTTATATGCCATGAAAGACATTTTATGTGGGTGGGGTATTAAATGCTGTTAACCTAGGCTGTTAGAACATGTGAAGAATATCAGTAATAAGAAAAATAAAGGTATATGGCTGTACATTTTCACACATTTCACCATGGGGACAGTGGTGGGCTAGAGCTTACTGTTTTGCACATGGTTCTGTTTGTCAGTGTGATAGTACCATTTTATTTATTTTATTTATTTATTGACATTTGTTAACTGGGCTTGTGGCCCATTTTCAGTGGAGACACAAGGAGAAAAGCTCCAGTAGTACATTTTTAAACAAGTACAATTTTAAACAATATTGATATACTAGCAGTTATAGCAAAAAGATTCACATATGTTGGGTTACATGCATAAAGTTAAAGTTGCATTAAAAAGAAGCTTAGTAACATAATTTTACATTGATATAGTTCGATAGGTCAACAATAAAATTATTTGTATAAAATTATGCAAATGCATGGTAGACACATTGGAGAGAGAGGTGTAATGAGGTACTATGCATGGTCCTTTTGAGGGTACATAAAGGGAAGGAATACTAGGTGGGGTCATGACAAGGACAGGTCCTGGAATTGAGAAAATAAGATTTTAGTTAATTTTTAAAGTGTGAGGTGCGGGAGATTGAACGTAAGTCAAATTAAGCATTGTTATGTAATGGATACATTTACATTGTGACAATTGATACTTTTCCCCCAGGGGGTTGACTCCAGAGTGAAATTGGAGGCTGTTGAACTACCTCTGTAATTAAGTGTTGATTGATTCTTGTCTTCAAGGGAAGTATTTTTTTACTGTTGTACTATTTGAAGGCTTTAGCCTAAACAGTAATGTATCTTATTTTTGCAGATTACTGTATCATATGTTTTGTTTGAGAGTTGCATTAATCAGTTATTATGTATTTCAACCACCTAAATGCTGTAAGAAATGGCATAAACAACTGAAACAGTACACATTTATATGTATGCAAAATGTGTGGTGTCACGTCCTTTGAATTCTGTGTGGGTATGTTTTCATGCAATAATTCTCATTTAGGTTCATAGGTTCATACTAGGCTATCTGTCCTAGGGCATTTATAAGCCTAGCCAGAGTGTGTTTGGCTTTTGCCACCCATTTTAAATTAATTTTGCTATGCCCTTTTTCGAGGTTAGTATACTGTGCCTCTGTCTAACAGTGACACAGAAGTGATACCCGGGATAAACCTACAATCTCCCATCCACTCATCAAGATTCCTCTTGAAGAGAGTCAATGAGGGACTCTGCCTAACCTGGACTGGGATTTTATTCCAGAGTGAAGGGACCCTCTAGGTTATGAATCTGTCCCTCCAGCATGTCCTATTTATTTCAGTGCTGAGGTTCAAGTCTCTTGAGTGCGTAGCTCGATGGGATTTGGATTTTCTGAGGTGCAGCATGTCCATTAATTCCGGGTTGGACATGGCTTTATACGTCAGGCACAGATCGCCTCTGAGCAGGCGGTATGCCACTGAGTAGAGCTGGAGTTTCTTTAACCGGGCAGCATATGGCATCTGTTTGAGCCCTATGATCCTCTTAGTAAGGTACTTTTGGGGTCTTTCCAGTTGCTGCAGGTGTCCGGTAAGGTACATCCCGAAAGGGGCATTGTACTCAATTATGGGCCTGATGAGGGATGAGTAAAGAGGCACGATGACCTCCCCTGATCTAGATGTGAATCCCTTGATGATTAGGTGGGCTATATAAAATGTTTTTCCTACCACTTTGGCCACGCAGTTGTCAAATGAGAGATTGCTATCAACTTGGGTCCCCAGGTCACTAATTACTTCTTCTGTACTTAATGGATTACCACCTATGTGGTAATTTGTGGGCACTTTGTTTTTGCCAAAGGGGATGACTATACACTTTTTGGCGTTTAGCTTGAGGCCATGGCTCTGGCACCAGTTGTCTGTTTCTATGAGGCCCTTTTGGAGGATGCTTGTGTCGGCTGTAGAGTCGATTATGGCACCCAGTTTGCAGTCATCTGTGAACTTAGTCAGCCACAGTCCTTCCGTGTTGGCCTGTACCTCCGAGAAATATATATTAAACAAGAGAGGTCCCAGGACTGAGCCTTGTGGGATGCCACTTGTAACTGGTTTGGAGTCTGACATGGCTCCAGCAATTCTAACCATGTGTGTTCTGTCCTTGAGCCAGTTTGCAACCCATCTAGTGACATAGGGGTTTATATTTAAGCTGGTGAGCTTATCTATAATGCCCGAATGGGGTATTGTATCTAAGGCTTTTGCAAGGTCCAGGTAGGCTGTGTGGACCACCTTCCCCTCATCAATGGCCTTAGTGACTGTTTCAAAGAAATCAACCAGGTTTAAGAGGCAGGATCTGCCCTTAACAAAGCCGAACTGGGTAGGATCCAGTGTCTGTAGGTACCCAATATCTTTATTTATGAGGTCCATGATGATCCTTTCCATAGCTTTGCAGACTAAGCTAGTCAGGCTTATGGGGTGATAGTTTCCAGGATCCGTTGAGGCACCACCTTTGTGGAGAGGAACCACTGTTGCTGTACGCCATTCTTTGGGTACATATCCTGTAGTAAGGCTAAGATTGAACAGTAGTTTTATGTTTGGGTTTAGCTCTTCTTGGAGTTCATGTAGGACGCAGCCTGGGACACCGTCTGGTCGCATTGATGCTGAGTTTTTTGCTTTGGAGAGGGCAGCTCTTACCTGAGCATCTGAGATGTCGGGGGGGCAGCACTCTGCTGGGATAAATATTTGCCCTTTTGGTGGGGAGGGGGTGGAGAAGTTTGCGCTGAACCTGTCAGCTAGGATGTTGGCAATGTCTGTGGGTTTGGTGTATTTCTTGTCATTTTGGACTAATTCTGAGCATATCTGGGAATTCCCACCCAGGTTCCTAACATGACTAAAGAAAGCCTTGTGATTATCCTTAGTGTCTTGTGCAATTTTTCTCTCGAAGCTGGCCTTAGACGATTTTATGAGTGCCTGTAGTTTTTTGCTAATACTGATCAGAGATGCCTTCCCTTTTTGGGATTTTGCTCTATCATGTAGTAGCTTCCTCCTTCTATTGTATAGTTTGTTTATGGCTGGGGTCCACCAGACAGGACGTCTGCCTTTGGAGGATTAGGTCTTGGTTTTATTTGGGATTGCATGATCCATGCATTCCTGAAGGTGTTCATAGAATGCGTTTATAAAGGATTCTGCGGTCTGGGCCGTATTTTCCACAAGCCCGGGGGCTTTGAAGGATTCCACCTCGGTTTTGAGGAGTGTGAAATTTGCTTTAGAGAAGTTTTTCACTGTGGTTTTCAGGGCAGGGGGTGGAGTCGGGATGTGAATATCCAGTGAGATTAGTTTATGGTCTGATCTTACCAGTGAGGGATACACTTCTGATCTGGAGCATAGAGTCCCCATGTTGGTGATAAGACATGAACCCAAGACCCTGCACACCATAACCACAATAAGTTACCACTAAGCTATGTGAGCTGTTGGTGATTTGTAGGAAAGAATCAAAATCTGGCCATTTGAAAAGGTGGCAACTGTAGGAATAATAGCTGTTTGACATTCTTTGCACCCTCTATATATACTCTCTTTATATATATCTCAAAGTATTTATATTATATATATATATATATATATATATATATATATATATATGTGTGTGTGTGTGTGTGTGTGTGTGTGTGTGTGTGTGTGTGCGTGCATGCAGCATTAGAATGTTTAATGCTTCCACATTGTACCTTGCCTATGGTAGACTGTTCTGCATGATATGTTATAGAAATCATCCCAACATCTTACAGCTCACATAGCTTAGTGGTAACTTGTTGTGGTTATAGTGTGCAGGGTCTTGGGTTCATGACTTATAAGGGCTGGTTATTTTGTTGCAAGGCAGAACAGTTCAGCTGTGGAGGAATCAATAAGGGCAATAATTATAAGAGGTCCATAGTTTGGGCCCCTTCACCCTTATTTACATTGACTTTGGTCAGATTTTTTGCAGTGAGAGGTTCAGAGTGTGGATACGATGTCCGAATGCTCTATACACACACACACACACACACACATATATATATATATATATATATATATATATATATATATATTTATATATATTTTTTTTCATATACATATACACACACACACACACACACACACACACACACACACACACGCACACACACACATATATATATATATATATATATATATATATATATATATATATATGTATACACACACACACACACACACATATACATATATCAATACATTTTCCCTTATGATGAATGACTTTGCTGCATTTTATGTTTGAGAAAACAGCCAACATGTTTCCAGCTCAGATGGCTTAGTGGTAAATTGCTGTGGCTGTGGTGTGCAAGGTGCTAGGTTGAAGACCTACAAGGGGTGTTTATTTTTTGTTAAGCAGAACAAGGAGTGTTGGATACAGAGTGATTAAGGCAGTTTTGAGCAACTTTAAGTGGGTTTGCATGGGTTTGCATGACAGTAAGCGGTGCTAATGTACGGTTAAACATATAGGCACTTACACCATGTAGACTTCACTTACCAGTGCACAATCTGCTTAGCATTTACATTATGCAATGGCTACACCTGCTAAGCATAGCCTAACCATGGTAACCACTGATCACATCCCATACTGATAAAATTTAATTAATTTTTATTTTAATTAAATTGAATTCCCTGTACATAAAATGCTTCTATGTGCTGTCATTACAGTAGCAAGGAGGTGTGAGTACTTTTAACAGTGCTTTTTCAAGTAAGAGTAGGTTGCAAATTGTAGTACTTCAACCATGCACCTTTGCATGCAAATCTGGATTCTGAGTACTGAGTATCTTGTTCTACATGTTTGAGCTGTATGCTTATATGTATCTCCTATTGGATATTGATCTGATATGTTGATATTAACTGTAGACTACTGTTTTCTTTGGACATGTCACTGGGGACTGCTGTCATGTAGTAATGGCATACCTTTCAGTTTCAGATGTGTATTTTTCCATACATTCATCCTAATGCATAACCTGTTGGCTATCTACTTTCTGTCTATCCCCTGTACAGATGTGCAGATGTCAGGTATTGCTATGGCCATACCACTATGTAGGTGCCCACATTGTATTGTGCTGTGGGCCTGGACACTGCTGTTAGTTCTGACATATGGTACATTCCTTAATGTGTGCCTTGCCCCATTTCCTTGCCTGTGTGAGGGACATTACAGAGGTGGTGGCCTACAGATTCATATACAATGGGTGGCAATACATCACAGGACAGGACATGTGGAGACAGCCAACCAACATGGGGGACATATCCCCAGATTTGTGAACAGATTCTGTGTCATCAGTGCTGTTATACACATGGTGGATTGATAGCTTGACAGGGTTTGTGTGGACATGCATTTACTGTGTGACGTCATGACTCACAGTGATGTCTCTGACATACCTCTCCGCTGGCACACTGTCCACAGACTGGCCACATGTCTGTCTGTCATGTTTTGTGTGTTCACCACACAGTTGTTGTCCTTGGTATATCAGTTGTGGACCCTGGGGAATGCAGTCAGTAATTACGCACATCTATTGGTATTACCAACGTCATATTCCCCATAAAGGATGTTACAACAAACCCAGTGACACCTGCAACTGTTTCAATGTATGACAGCAGTATGTCCAATCTACCCCTTTGTTTGTGCCTCTGTTCCCACCTAGTGATATAGGGGTTGATGCCAAGCTTAGTGAGTGGGGAATGTTATCAAAGGCTTTGGCAAGATCAATGTAGGCTATAGGTGTCACCTTGCCTTCATCCACAGCTCAGGTGACTGATGGCAAGAGGTTGACCAGGTTGAATGAGCAGGTATGACCTACCCTTCACAAACATAAACTGTGTAGGATCCTGAGTCTGCAGATTCAAATATCCATGTTTATTAGGTACATGATGAAGCATTCCATAGCTTCGCATAACAGACTTGTCAGGCAGTTGGGGCCATATTTCCCAGGGTCTGTAGTTACACCTCGTTTGTGGGGAGGGGTGACTGTAGCAGTGCACAATTCAGTAGGGACAAAGCCTGAGGTTAGGCTGTGCTTTAACAGGGCACACAGGTAAGGTGCCAGGTCACTCTGTAGTTCACATAGAACACAGCCAGGGATATTCTCAGGTCCCACAGAGGCTGTATTTTTGGCCTTGGACAGTGGTGTTGTAACCTGTGCTGCCGTAATACTGGGTGTCTGACAGTGTACTGGTATTGTGATTGGTCTTTTGGGGCAGGGAGTGAGGTGTACTGTTTGCACTCAACATACCGGCCAGTATATTGGCATTATTTGTTAGCTCAGTCTGGGTGGTACAATTATATAGTTGCTCAGAACAATTCTTGGTATTGCCATGGAGATTCTTTACATAACTGTATGAGGCATTGTGGTTGTCTTTACTATGTGTTCCAAGTCTGTTCTCACAGCTAATTTTGTAGTATTTAATGAGGGATCTCAAATATTCATTGAGGTTGACAAGGGTTTATTTCCTGTCTTGGGACTTCACCTTATTCCACATCAGTTCCCCTCCTTCTATTATACAGTTTCTTTATGGCAGGGGACCACCAGATCAGCTTCCTCTTATTGTTGGTGAGGTTCCTGGTTGTATTGGGTAAGGCGGTATCTATGCATTTGTGTACATGTTCATAGTGCATTGTTGTTTGATTCAGCAGTCATGCAACTAGTCTCCATTTGCATGGCTGCCGTGAGGTTAGCCACCTCTGCTTTTATGAGGCTATAATATGCTTTGCAAAGGCTTTTTATGGTGGTTACCTGTGCAGTGGGGGTAGGATGGCTGTGGATTCTGAAAGGTAATTACTTTGTGTTCAGATATAACAAGTGAGGTGTTGACTGTTGGTGTAGAGCAACAGTCGCCCATGTTAGGAGGGACCAAGTCAATGTGATGGTCATGTGCATCGGTACATGAGTAGCTTTCACACTTAATGGTGGGGTAGTTGAAGTCAACCAGTATGAGAGTGTTAGGTTGGACACTAATATTCTCCAGGGTGTTTATGGACATGGAGTGTGAGTCTTGGGAAATGTATGGGGACTTATCACAGGCTACAACCTGAACCACTGTCTTACCCAATGTCAGCTACGCCTGCATGTTCTGTAATGCATAATGTCGGTCTACCACTTTGGAGATGTGTGCATCCTTATGAATATGAAAATACCACCACCTTTGCAGCTTTGGTCCACGTTCCATAGCCAAATATGCTGGAAATATGTATAGGCTGGTACTGCAGGGGTGCTTCCTTCTGCCTTTATCTAGGTCTCTGTTACAACACAGATGTCATTGTTCCCCATTTTTAAGGAATACTTCCAGGGAGTGAGTTTCCAGATGTACACTTCCACCATGCAGCAGCATGACCCTCTGATTGCCATGTCTTTGTAGCTGTCATATATTTCTGTATATTTCTGTATACATATATTTATATATATAATGTATGTATTTATTAACCTTTCTATATATATGTATGTATGCATATATGTGGATATGAATGTGGCTGTATATCACTCTATATATATATATATATATATATATATATATATATATATATATATATATGTGTGTGTGTGTGTGTGTGTGTGTGTGTGTATGCATCATGTATATATTTGTCCACATATATGCATTTCCATACATATATACATGTATGTATAGACTACCTGACTGGTTCTACAGACTCCTTTCCCTGCTGTTGGATGACTGTACTAACTGATATGTTTGGGATGTCATCACTATTTTGTTGGGCTTAGATGGTGTAATGGTGCATTTCTTTGATAGTTTACAAGGCCCTGGGTCCAGGACTTGGCAGGCCTTATTATGTTGTTGCAAGGCAGAACAGTTCAGCTGTGGAGGATGGGATAAGGGCTATAATTACAAGCGGTCCATAGTTTGGGCCCCTTCAGCCTCATTTATACTGTCTTTGGACAGATGTTTTGCAGTGAGAGTTTCAGAGAGTGGATCCGATGTCCGAATGCACTGCTTACATATATATATATATACATATATATATATATATATATATATATATATATATATATATATATATATATATATATATAAGGATATCCACACCTCCAAGCTAGTTGCTCAGCATAATGCATCCGAGGTTATCCAAGTGCAACTAAATCTGGGCAAAACCGCAGCCCAAACTGTAGCTTGCTACAGATTCCCCCACCATGCCCCAGGATTCCCACTCCTCTTTTCTTGATATACTGGAAAAATATAGGGTTCAATCAAACACCCTAATAATGGGCAATTTCAACTACCCCACCATTAACTGGGAAAACTACTCATGTACCAACTCCTTCACTCAACGCTTTCTGGAATTCATAAATTCCAATGCCCTGGATCAACTTATCCACACCCCCACCAGGGGCAACAATATCCTAGACTTAGTCATTACCAACATGAGTGACCGGTGTTCCACACCTGAAGTCAACTCCTTGTTGGTCAGATCCGGCCATAAGATAATCACCCTAGATATCCACATCCCACCCCCCATTAAGGAAATCACAGTAAAAAATTTCTCCAAAGGAAACTTCATGCTTCTTAACACAGAAGTGGTGAACTTCATGACACCCATGCAGATGGGCAATACAGTTACGACTGCTGCATCCTACACAAATGCACTCTATAAGCACTTGCACAAGTTTAATGATCATGCTATCCCAAACAGAACCAAGATACAATCCTCCAAAAAAGGAAGCCGATCTGGTGGTCCCCTGCCATAAACAAACTCTACAACAGAAGGACGAAACTGTTGCAAAAGAGAGTAAAATCCCAGGAGTGGAGGAGCTCCCTGGTCAGCCTCAGTAAGAAGCTAAGATCCCTTATAAGATCCTCCAAAGCTAGCTATGAAAACAAAATCACCACTGATTCAAAGGACAACCACAAAGCATTCTATAGCTATGTCAGGAATTTCAATAGCAACACCCAGATCTGCTCTGAGTTACAGCACAATGGCACAAAAATTACAGAATCAACTGATATTGCCAACATCCTGGCAGATAGGTTCAATGCCAACTTAACCCCCCCCCCCCTCACCCCCTAAAGGGCTCATATCTATACAGGAAGAATGCAGTGTGTCTGTAATCACAACTATGCAGGTAAAAGCTGCACTCTCTAAAGCCAAAAACAGAGTATCCATGGGACTGGACAACATTCCAGGCTGCGTTTTACATGAACTTCAAAATGAACTAGCTCCACACCTAAGCACCATGTTCAATCATAGCCTCACATCAGGCTTTGTGCCCACTAAATGGCGTGCAGCAACAAAATAGGGATTCTCTCCTAGAATACAAATTCTAGCCTCAGGGCCAAGAGCCAGTTGTTCGCTTTGTAACTACTTATGGTAGGAACACTACTGTTCTAACTAACTGTGTTCAGCGGCACTGGAATATTCTCTTGGCAAACAACCACTATCTGGAATTGTGAACAATAGATGCCAGTTCTCTTCTAGGAAGGGTAGGAACCTGGGCTCTATTTTGAGTCACTATAAATGAGGATGTAATCAGCATATTTCACAAGTCCAATCTACTTTATTAGGGGACTATTTGGTTGGTTGGTTCCCCTGTGGTCATTGTGTTTATTGTCCTAGGATTTGTAAAACCAAAGATTTTAGCAGAAAAAATACCAGCAAAGTATATAGTGTTTCTTTCTTTGCCAACTGTCAAACTGATTGGGTCATTTATCTGGCCACGTGCAATTGTTTGGCATTTTATATTGGCCAGACTTCACGTCTGGTCAAGCTTAGGATTGCAGAGCATTTTAGTGACATCAGACATCAGAGAATTACCAACGCTCTTTATAAACATACAGTTTCACATACTAATACGTCCTTTTATTTCATTATTATTGATCGGATTAGGGGAAATAGATCTAATAAGTTTGGATGACATCAGATTCTTAATAATATGGAAAAGAAATGGATTATTAAATTGGGGGGTTTATTTCCTCCTGGATTGAATGAGCACCTTTAAATACTAATTGTATCAATTAAGCCTCAACTGCTGATTATCTAAGAGCAAAGGGTAATTCATTTGTCATTTGTATGCACTGAAGAAGGCTACCTTTATCCAAGCCAAAACCGGTTTGTTTAATATTCTCTTTGTTATGTGCTTTTTAGCACTACATTAAAATTATTTTGCTTGCCACAGTCTGCTGGTCTGGATTTTTTGAACTGATTTATTTTGGAATCTTGCAGTTGCCATACAGGCAGGAGCTGTTCTATTTTGCAGAGCAACAGTTATCTCACTCCACAAAGGGGGAACAACCACTGATCCCAGGAACTATCACCCTATTAGCCTGACGAGTCTGGTCTGTAAGGCCATGGAACATATCATCATGGAACTCATAAACAAAGACATTGGTAACCTCCAAACTCTGGACCACACCCAGTTCAGGTTTGTGAAAGGCAGATCATGCCCTCTGAAACTGATCAACGTCTTTGAGGCAGTCACCAAAGCTCTAGATGAGGATAAGGTGGTTCACACAGCCTATCTTGACCTCACCAAGGCATTCAACACCATCCCCCATTCTGGAATTATAGATAAACTCACTAAACTAGGTATAAATCCTTATGTCACAAGATAGGTTGCCAACTGGCTCACTGACAGAACCCACACTGTAAAAGTTGCATACTCCAAATCTGACTTCAAACCAGTGATAAGTGGAGTACCACAGGGTTCAGTCCTGGGTCCTCTCCTGTTTGGTATCTGTTTCTCTAAAGTACAGGCTAACACAGAAGGCCTTTGGCAAACTAGGAGCCATAGTCGAGTCCCCAAATGATGTGGACATTCTATAGAAGGGCCTCACTGAGACAGATGCCTGCTGTCAGAGCCATGGCTTCAAGCTCAATGCCAAAAGTGCATTGTCATCCCCTTTGGTAAAAACTCTGTACCCATGAGCTACCATATAGGCTGCAGTCTACTTAATGCCGAATGTGTGATAAGAGACCTTGGATCCCAGGTGGACAGTAGTCTCTCCTTTGATAATCACATCACCACAGTAATCAAGAAATCCTTCTATGTGGCACACCTCATCACAAAGAGGTTCTCATCCATGAAAAAAGAGGTCATTCTTCCCCTCTACTCGACACTCACTAGACCCATTATAGAGTACAATGCCCCTTTTGGAATGTACCTCACAAGACATCTGCAGCAGCTGGAAAGGCCGCAGAAGTACCTCAAAAAGAGGATTACTGGACTCAAACAGGTGCCCTACACTGATCATCTAAAAAAAAACTCCAGCTCTACTCCATAGCATATCGCCTACTCCGAGGTGATCTCTGCCTAACATATAAAGCTATGTTAAACCCAGAGCTGTTGCACATGCTGCACCTAAAGAAATCCCAATCCCTCTGAGCTACACGCTCTAGGGACTAAACCTTGTCACCACAATAAACAGGACATGCTGGAGGGATAGATACCTCTGGAACAAGTTACCCATCTATGTCAAGCAAAGTTCCTCATTTGCACTCTTCAAGAAGAATCTTGATGAGTGGATGGGAAATAGGAAATACACCCCAAGGATCACTTCTGTGGCTGTGCTTGACAGGGGCACAGGAAAATAACTTTCTTGGGTGGTGTAAGCCAGGAACCTTGTTGGCTAGGCTTACTTAGCCCCTTGGGCCAATAGACTACTACCTACCTATGAACCTATGAACACACACACACACACACACACACACACACACACACACACACACACACACACATATATATATATATATATATATATATATATATATATATGCATATACACACACACACTCACACACGCACATATATATATTATATAATATATATATATATATATATATATATATATATATATATACAGAAAGAAATATATATATATATATATATATATATATATATATATATACAGAAAGAAATATATATATATATATATATATATATATATTTATATATATATATATATATATATATATATATATATATATATATATCTATATATACACACACACATATCTATCTATATATATATATATATATATATATATATATATATATCTATATATATATATATATATATATATATATATATATATATATATATATATATATATATATATATATATATATATATCTATATATATATATATATATATATATATATGCATATACGTATACAAATGCAATTTCCCTATTGTTGAATGACTGTTCTGCATGATATGTTTGAGAAAACATCAGACATACCTACAGCTCAGATGGCATAGTGGCAAATGGCTGATTATTTTGTTGCTGGGCAGAAAAAGGGATGTTGGATACAGAGTGATTAATGCACTTTTAATCAGTTGTAAGCGGATTTGCATGGGTTTGCACGACAGTAATCAATGCTAACTTCTGTTTAAATATGCATATAGACAGCCTTAAAAGTGCTTAATTTGTGTAGGCATTGCTTAGCGCCATGCAAACATGCTTAATCCCACTTACTGTTGCTTAAAAGAGTTTACTGTCGCTTACTCCCATGCTGATTTCTTTAAAAGAAAATAAAAAAAAGGGTGATTGGAAAGTGTTGAAAAAGGGGGCATGCAGAGGGAAAGACAATAGGGAAAGTAGTTAGGAATGTGCAGAATGGGTGTAGAGAAGGTCCATAGATGTCCATTTCTTCTACAGCAGCAGCTATGCATATATACTGAATTTGGAGGTATATTTGGGTACTCAACCCCCTGAGAGAGGGGTGAGGACAACAATAATGTGTGGTGAAGTCAATTAGACCAGATTACATGTGTCCAGTGGACACTTGTGTGTGAAATGGACAGGTATGTGTGGGACAAAATTTTATTTGGGAACAGATTGCTCTTTTTTATTTTTTTAAGGTGAGAGTGGGATGTTGGGGAAGGATAGTATGTATATCTAGGGAGGTTGTTGGGTAGGTAAATAGACAAGGCAGACAAGACAGCATACAGAGGTGGTATATGACACATGTGGGGTGTAAATACCTTGGACAAGGAGGGGTGTTTGGAAATCGGAAACCCATGAGCCCCCAAATTGATAGAGTGGGACTGTGGTCCCCACCCATGGACAATCACTACTGCATCTTCACGGCCCGAAGGGGGCTGTGCTGGGGGCTGAGGAGGAGGGGCAGACTGACCCTCTAATTGCTCCATGCAGCCCTCAAGCTGGTGTAGCAGATCTTCAAACTCCTTTCTGAGTTTGCTATGCACCAATCCTCGGACCTGGCTTTGGGTGACAGTATCCTGTCCGCACTCGCTCCCAGGGGGAGGACGAGCCCCATCCCCTGAGGCAGTTCCACCCAAAGGTGGTGCAGAACCAGCGGACAAAGATGTCCCGGGGTGGGTCCTAGTCATGCTGGGGCCCAATGTCATGGCCAGATGAGGTGGGAGAGGTGGGTCCACTGGGAATGGCCTTCCCAAACGTGCTATGGTGTTGCAGTTTTAGAACATATGTGGGTTAGTAATAGTCAACACAATCCAGGATTAGTTATAACAGCATGCATAGATATTACCATTAACCCAAAACAACAGATTTTAAACAGTTGCATAGTAAACAGAACACATACATATACGGAACCACAGTGGCCATTACAATGGCATGTCGGTTACATTGATAACAACAGGCCACCAATGATAATATTTCAACATGGAACATTAATAGAAACACATTTCAATATTTGTTTAACAATAGGACATATGTCCCAACAGTAGGTTTGGTGTAAAACATACCCATTGATTTGTGTGTTTAGATTATTGTTGCAGATATGGTGGTGGGGGGGGATGTCAATTAACAACTTGTATATCATTGCAGTACTCACAACTTTAATGATCATTGCTCTAATCATTACTCTACAGGTATTATTACAATACCCTATGACCTTGGTTTGGGCAGTGGTATGTTTGCAAACAGTGTATACTTCAACCATCTTATAGCTACATTTGACTTATCTTACCTAGTAGACCTGTGGGGAAATGTTTGTTAACACTACCTGACTGTTTCTACACATATTCCCAGCTTCCTAGTTAAAATTATGCATGCAGCTTACTACCACTCCCGGGATTCGAACCATGGTTTTGTCTGCTAAAAATACAACACTTTGTGCTTCATCAGAGTGAGCTATTTAGAAACTGCTGTTGCTTTTTTTCAGTGTTTTCTAAGTCTCTCTTGGTTGTACAATCTGACCTTGTAATTACAACATTCTTATACAGACATTCCTAGACATATTTTTTATGTAGCACAGTATGAGAAACAGTGGTTGACACAACAGTACTATTTGGATATCAGATCTTGGTGAATGCCACATGTCAGGCCATACAATATCAGAGTAAACACAACCAGTGCAGGATTTAGAACTTTATTGCCAGGCAGTTACACTTTTATTTAAATATGACCCAAATGGGACTATTACTGTCATATTGTCTGGTTTATTCAGTAAAAACCATACACATTTTTTATGCTGCCAGATGACATTTTACTCCTTTATATTTATTTAGTATGACTACTACAAGCAGGATTGTTACTCACCAGCCTCGCAACGCAGCCTTTGCAACCTGCTGGCATGGGCTTCCTGGTTCATAGCCCACGCAGCTGCATCTGTAATGAAAATAGAGAAACATTTATGCAGACCTATCCATCACATGCACAGGCTGGACTTTGGTAAACACTTATCACTATGAATATTTACACACTGCTGGGATATCTCACCTCTGTCTTGCTTCTTGGATCTATTGTTCCAAGAGCTCCCTCTTCCTCTGTTTCAAGTTGGCATAGTGGTGTCAGACCTGCTCACCAGTCTGAGGGATACCAGTGGCACTGGTGAGATCATGAGCAAGACTTTCCCAGGCTTCTGCTTATATTGGGAGCCCTGGTACTGGTCCTGCAGCAGTCTCATGTCATGTTTTTTTACCAGGAGTCCTACCATGACCTTGGACTCCTGTATGCCCCAGCACTGATCCCAAAAGCACATGGCCTCTCCAACACCTGCCATACTGCCTATAGTGGAGAGCTACAACCAGTTATGAACTGTATTCCTGCCTGCAGGGCTTAAATATGGTTGATTTCCTGCCCTTTGCCATGATTGGATGGTTTTGAAAATGCTGAGTTAAGCTAAGCTACAGGCAAACCTGCTTAAATGGGCAGGTTCAGCATTGCTTACCAATGGGCAAATCCACTTAGCTGGGTAATTCATTGCTTAGTAATAATATGTGCACAATGCTTACATCCAGTCAGCATAGCTGTGCAATGCTTAACATTGCTTATGTTTTATTATATTGGTCTACCACCTGTATGGTATTGATTCATCATTCATTACATAATATAGATTTATTTACCTTCCCTGACATCTCCAATGTGCTGTAATTAATTTATTCTTGTGTGCATGTATTATGGTTCTGTAAACATACCCATAAACTATGGTGTTCTCTAAAAGTACGCGTAGAAAAAATGGGCTATCACAAATCTACTCTCTCCTGGGAAATAACCATACTACACATCTACAACCTCAAATTATCTAAACTAAAACCGCATGTATTATTCACACTCCGTTCACTTGTCAAATTATACATCACTAAAAACTGGTTAGATCGCACTAAACTTTGTTGGAAGGGGTTTAAAGATATGGCATTTAAATACATTTCCTCACAAAAGCTTATCATAAAAGGTCTCGAGAAGAGAGCTTACTACCAGGAATTCTGGAAGCTCCTACTTGACCAAATTCTAAGTGATTAACTAATCTGAAGGGCCATAATCTGAGAAATATAGAGTTCCATTTCCCTTGGATGAATGGAGGTTCACCCATGTTTTTCAAGGCTTCGTTTCTAGTGTCTTCTATTTCAAGTTACATGGTAGCACTTTTGTAAATATTGTATATAATTCAGTTTGTGTATGTGTATGTGTAGTCTTTTTTTTGTTTTCATTCCTTCCTTTGAAAACAATGATATTTCATCTACTAATGGAGAATATTGTAAGCTATCAAGTATTTTCAAAACCATCTCCTATATGTTTCTCTCAGTTCTTGTGTGTAATGGTTTTGGTTTCTATAAAACATTAATAAAATGTTATTTGAAAAAAAAAATGTATTCTTGTGTGACTATACTGTATGGGGCACTTGTGTTTATATGGGGGTTTCACTACTTTATTACACTGACACCTCACATCTGGGCCTAATACACTACCGTGGTTGAGAAAAATAAGTTACTTCTTACATAAATATACAAAAAATTAAAATTGTAATGTTTACACATACAAAATGGAAATGGCTTTGATGAGGCTCAAACTGTGGATGACTACATGCAAAGCATACACTTTAACCACTGCACTATGGCATTTATGTGCACTCTGCGTGTCTATTGCTTTTTAACTTATCCTGCTATTTCAGCTGGGCTAAGCGTCATTAAGCAACGGGGATACCCGCGCAGCTACACTTAAATGTTATTGCATATGTAAAAAAATTATTTATTTATGTTTTTTAATTTGTACCCTTCAGAATATCCATGCTAATGCTGAACCTGCTATTCTATCAACTTTCTGGCTTTGTAGGGACAATTGTCCCTTATGGCTTTGTCCAGATTCCTTACTCTGACGGGTTGGAAGGTGTGCACTATGTGTTTATGCTAAACCTGTTATTCTATCAACTTTATGGTTCAGTAGGGATGATTGTCCCTTATGGTTTTGTGCAGATTTCTTACCCTGACAGGTTGGGAGGTGTTCGCTTTGTGCTTATGCTAAACCTGTTATTCTATCAACTTTATGGTTTGGTAGGGACAATTGTCCCTTATGGCTTTGTCCAAATTTCTTACTCTGACAGGTTGGGAGGTGTGCACTATGTGCCTATGCTAAACCTGTTATTCTATCAACTTTAGGGTTTGGTAGGGATGATTGTCCCTTATGGCTTTGTCCAGATTTCTTACCCTGATGGGTTGGGAGGTGTGTGCTATGTGCTTATGCTAAATCTGTTATTCTATCACCTTTATGGTTTGGTGTGGACAATTGCCCCTTATGGCTTTGTCCAGATTTCTTACCCTGATGGGCCAGGAGGTGAGCGCTATGTGCTTATGCTAAACCTGTTATTCTATCAACTTTACGGTTTGGTAGGGACGATTGCCCCTTATGGCTTTGTCCAGATTTCTTACCCTGATGGGTTGGGGGTGTTACGAGCATTCTCGCTCATTTTAAATTGCCAAATGGCAATTCTGGAGTGCAGGGGCATGTGTATTGTAAGAGCTCTGCTCTCAGACACACCCCTTGCGCTTGTACACAGAACTGTGTCTGTTTTACCTTCATACATATGCATGGCGTGCTGCTGTGGTGTACATGAACGGTCCCTGCTGTGCAGGAATAAGTTATTCCTGCACAGCTGTTTGCTGAATCCAGTGAAAAGAGTGTGTAAATTGGAGGTGCAACAAAAAAATATTGCCATTTGGGAGCATATGTTATGACCGTGGCATATTTAAGGAATTCTGGGATAATTTGATTTTCAGAGCTTTGCTCAGATATTGTGGTCTGATAGATTAATGTTAACAAAACATTTAGTTTTGTTCCATGCCGTTCTCTAATATGTGCAGCTAGGTATCAATTACTACTTATGTGGTGTTCTTTATCAGTTGCAGGAAAAGTTATAATGGAAAATGGAATAGTAACTCTTTTAAGGAACTCTACCAGGTTGACCAGGCATGATCCGGTTTGCATATAGGAATATAAGGTTGCCTATATCATTATTAGTTCAGCTATAATACATTCCACAGCCTTGCAAAAATGCTAGTGACACAGTTAGGCCTGTGACTCCCAAGGTTAGCAGAGAGTCTACATTAATTCAAGGACACCATGACAGCCATTTTTCATACTTCAGGGATATAACCAGCAGAGACACTCAGGTTGAAGAGTTAATGGAATGGTTTTGCTATTTGGTACTTTACCCTTCTCAGCAGACATTCAGGGTATATTGTCAGGACCCATGGAAGCGATGGTTTCAATTTTGGAGTTTGTCAAAAGGACTTCAACCAAATTGGTCTCAAGAGGAGGGATGGGAGGAGGGGGTGGAGGGAAATGAGAGGAGGGTGAGTAGAGTGAAAATGGAAGAAAATTTCTCCACAAGAATATTTTCAATATCCATAGGGTAAGAAAATGGAGTAGTACCATTGCAGGGAAGTTCAGTTCAGTACAAAATTGAGATTTACTTTTAAGTTTCCTAAAGTTGATGAAGGCCTTATAGTTGTCTTTAGAGCTGGCTGCAATCCTAATTTCATAGATGGCCTTACATTTCCTTTATGCACAAAGTAGGCATCTATTAGTGATGGCCAGGAGCTTTTTATTACAGTGTTTCCTGATGTGGTACTTACACCATATGGGTTTAGTTCTAAACATGCCATTATGCTTACAGTAGTAGTACCAATATCTCAGTGCATGTATCTAAAAGGGAGAAAAATTCAAAGCAGTAGGTAGCAGCCTCAGTTACAAGGTTTGTTGGGAACTATATTATTTTTGATTATTAATAAGATCAGTAAATAAATAATTAGATTGGAGTAATTTCTAAATATAGATGAATTATTAGGAGCCACAAAGAGAAAATTAGAATTAAAATTGTAAGATTTGTTGAGGGAGAGGGTAACAAACAGGATGATGACATTGGTAGAAATATTTGTGAGAACAAGATAAAAAAATTAGTATCTTTGGTTGACATGTGGACAATCTGGTCAAGTGGGTTTGTATTTACAAAGTCCAGAAATCTCTGGGCATATTTGCTATTGGTGGAAAATATTTGCTGGTTTCTGTTCATCCATAAGAACGGCATTTGGTTTGACTGTTAACTTTTCTAACTCATTAAGTTATTCTTTTTGTTCTGTAGGGATTGTAGATAGTGATCTCTAATTGAGTATAATGTGATAAATAATTTTATTGACTGCAACTAGGGTTTCAGCCACTTCCAGTTTTATATCATGTGAAATCTGGAGAGAGGCAATGAAATCATGAATAAATGCTGATACTCCTCCACAGTTGCCAGTGGATTTAAAATCATGTTAGGTAGGATCTACAGTGGATATAAAAAGTTTAAACACCCCAGTTAAAATACCAGGTTTTTGCGATATAAAAAATGAGACCCCAATAAATAATTTCAAAATTTTCTCACCTAAATAAACAAATCCGTTAGGGGGGAAAAATATAAAAAAACAAAATAAAATGTACAATAAGCTGGTTGCATAAGTGTGCACACCCTTAAATTAATACTTTGTTGAAGCACCTTTTGATTTAATTACAGCATTCAGTTTTCTTGGGTACACACCTGGCATGAATTAAAGAGAGTCTGATTAACCCCAAATAAAGTTCAGATGTCCTAGTAGGATTTTCCTGACATTTACTCAGTTGCCTGCAAAAGCCATGGTTTGCAGGAGTTTAAAAAGTATCAAAGGGATCTCATTGTTGAAAGGTATCAGTCAGGAGAAGGGCACAAAAAATTTCCACAGCATTGGATATATCATGGAACACAGTGAAGACAGTCATCAAAAATTGGAGAAAATATGGGACAACAGTGGCGTTGCAAAGAAATGGACATCCCTCCACAACTGATGAAAAGACAAGATGAAAACTGGTCAGGGAGGCTGCCAAGAGACCTACAGGAGCACTGAAGGAGCTGCAGGAATTTCTGGCAAGTACTGGTTGTGTACTAGATGTGACAATAATCTCCTGTATTCTCCATATGTCTGGGCTATGAGGTAGGGTTGCAAGATGGAAACCTTTTCTTACACAGAAAAATATCCAGGCCTGGCTAAAATTTGGAAAACAATACATCAAGTTTCCCAAAAGCATGTGGGAAAATGTGTTATGGTCTGATGAGACCAAAGTTGAACTTTCTGGCCACAATTCCTAAAGGTACGTTTGGTGCAAAAACAACACTTTGCATCACCAAAAGAACACAATCCCCATGGTAAAGCATGGTGGTGGCAGTATCATGCTTTCGGGTTGCTTTTCTTCAGCTGAAACTGGAGCTTTAGTCAAGGTGGAGTAAATTATGAACACTTCCAAATACCAGTCACTTTTGGCCCAAAATCTTCAGGTGTCTGCTATAAAGCTGATAATGAAGAGGAATTCCAACTTTAAACATGACAATAACCCTAAGTATATATTCAAATCAACAAAAGAATGGCTTTACCAGAAGAAAATTAAAGTTTTGGAAGGACCCAGCCAGAGCCCAGACCTAAATAAAATAGAAAATCTGTGGGGTGACCTGAAGAGGGCTGAGCACAAGAGATGCCCTCGCAATCTGACAGATTTGGAGAACTTTTGCAAGGAAGACTGGGCAAATATTGCCAAGTCAAGATGTGCCATGCTGATAGACTCCTACCCAAGAATACTGAATGCAATAATCAAATCAAAAAGTGCTACAGCAAAGTATTAGTTTAAGGGTGTGCACACTTATGCAACCAGCTTATTGTACGTTTTTTATTTTTTATATTTTTTTCCATAACAGATTTGTTTGTTTTTCAGTTAAAGTGTACATATTATAGGTCACATTAAAGGTGGGAAAAGTTTTGAAATTATTTATTGTGGTCTCATTTTTTTATATCACAAAAACCTTTTTAACAGGGGTGTGTACACTTTTTATATCTACTGTACTTCAGAAGATCAACTCAACAGACAGTCAAATGTCATATGGTCAAAACCATATGACTGACGTTCCAAAAAGTCGAACAATGGAAAACAACAAAAATCTATATTTTTGCAAGGGGAGCAAGCCCCTGAACCCTCCATACCCCCTATGTACTATATATACTAACTGTGAGATCACACTACAGTAGAGAAAAGGGTAAATTTTCCCATCCCCACTGTACTGCGATCTCAGTTCAAAAGTCTCAACATTTCAGAAAGCTGACCATATGGTCTTGACCATGTAACATATGACTTTCCTTTCACTCAGTCTTCTAAATGAGACCCACTAAACATTTTATCCTGGAATGCAGGGGGTGCAATCACTAAAATGGAAACAGGTTTCTGTAATTATACATGTGCTGATGTCTTCAAGGTTAAGGAAAACTCCAAGTTAAAAGTTGGGGTTGGGAAGGTGACCTAATGGTTAAGGTGTTTGCCTTGCAAACACAAGGTACAGGGTTTGAATCTCACAGGAGATAATTGGCTAGGCTTAAAATGGCTTGCAAGGGCAGTTAGCCTAGTACTAATCTATGAACCTATAAAACACTTTGTTGTTTATCTTTCTGGCATTCAGCATTGCTACTTTGATATTACCCAGACTGTAGTTTACAATGTAGAGATGTCCATTAGATGAACTCTTCCAAAAAAAAAGGTACTGTGGTGGCAGCAAAATTTTTAGCCTGTATATGAAAACCAAGAGATTAGAGATGCAGACCATTCCTAGCAAGGCAAGTGGGTCTATTGAACACTTCATCCCATGCAGACACACATTAGATCTCTATAGAATGACACCAATTTACTAGCTGGTTTTTCATAGGATCATAGGATCATAGGAGATTACTAGGCTATTGACCCATAGGTCATTTCATGCTTAGCCATTTCATCCCAATGTAATACTACAAAAATACTAGTTAATACCCAAGACTGCATTTAGTAATAGCTGCCCATGTCTAGGTAGGTTGTGGGTGCTATTCCCGGTAAGAATTTATGGTGCCCCATCTACTCATCTACTTTCCTCTTGAACAGTGTCATAGAGGTGCTCTGTTTCACATGAATAGCTAGCCTATTCCAAACACGTGACAGTCACTGGGAGATAAATCTGTCCCTCCAGCATGTCCTATTTAAGTTGCAGGCCATATTTAGGTCCCTGGAATGGGTAGCCCTAGTCCCACTTGATTTATGGATATGCAGCAAGCTCATTAGCTTTCGGTCTGAGATTGGTCTGTAAGCTAGGCATACGTCTCCACAAAGAAGTCTATATGATACAGACTATAGTGATAGGGACTTTAGTCGGTCTATGTACATCACATGATGGAGTCCCTTGATCTTCTTAGTTAGAAACCTTTGAGGACTCTCCACTTGCTGCAGGTGCTTTGTATGGTACATGCCGAACGGGGCATTATACTCAGTTATGGGTCAGATTACTGCTGAGTATAGAAGGGTTATAACCTCGTTTGCTGTTGAGGTGATGCCTTTACTAATCAAGTATGCTACGTAGAAAGTCTTCCTTACTACAGTAGGCACATGGTGGTTAACTTAAGGCCATAGTCAACTTGTGATCCCAGGTCCCTTACCACTTCATGGGTACTTATGGTATTGTTGATTTGATAGTGTGAAGGGACATTGTTTGTGCAGAAGGGAATGATGATGCATTTCTTTGCATTCAGTTTGAGACTGTGACTAAGACTCTAGTCATTGGTTTGCGTAAGACTCTCCTGGAGTATACTGACATAATTGGGGATTCAATAATTGCACCCAGTTTGCAGTTGTCTGCAAACTTGGTCAGCCACAACCCCTTAGTTTTGAACTGAACTTCTGAGAAGTATATACCAAACAGTAGGCGGTCCAACTCTGACCCCTGTGACATCCTACTGGTAACAGGTCTGCTGGTTGATGTGGAGTCACCCACTTTGTGTGTCCAGTTTGTAAGCCAGTTGGCAGCCCATCATACAAAGAAGGGGGTCACATTCAAGTTACATCAGTAATGCCTGAGTGTGGGATTGTGTCAAAAGTCTTTACCAAGTCATGGTATGCTGTATGTACAAATTTGCCCTTGTCACATTTTCGAAAAAGTCCACCAGATTTAACAGGCTGGATCTGCCTTTGATGAAGATGAGTTGAGAAGGATCCAGAGTTTGGAGGCTGCCTATGACTTTATTTATGATGTCCATAATGATACGTTCCATGGCATTACAAATAAGCTGGTCAGGCCTATGGATCTGTAATTCCCCAGGTCTGTTGCTAGGCCTCCTTTGTGGGGGAGAATAACTGTTGCGGTTCTTCATTCTGCAGGAGCAAAGCCTGTAGTTAGACTATGATTGAAAATAGTAGTTATTGAGGATGCTAGTTCATGTTTTAGCCTGTTTAGAAGACAGCCTGGGATGCTATCTGGTCCCATAGAGGCTGTGTTTTGTGATTTGGACAAGATGGGTGAAGTTTGGGGAAAGGCTTGTGATAGGTTTAGAGGAGAAAAGCAGTGAAATTTTTGCCAAACCTATCCTCTAGCAGGTTTGCTATCTCTGTGGGGTCTGCATGTGTAATACCATTGGCCACTAGTTTTGCACATGCTTGAGCCCTACCTTTTAGGCTATGTACATTGCTTTAAAAAGTCTTATGATTATCCTTGGCTGTGCTTGCTACGTTTTTCTCAAAGAAACCCTTAGAGGATTTGAGATGTTGGTCTTCCTTGCCTGTTGAAGCTGAGAAGGGTGCTTTTCCATTGTTCGGGTCTCACCTTTGTTTTCCTGGACAGCAACATTTGGCATTCATTGTAAAGTTTGTTGATGCTGGATGTCCGCCATGGCGGCTTGTTTTTACTTGGGTCTCTGGCTTTGAATTGTTCTGGTACAGCCACTTCTATACGCTTACATAAGTGATTGCACAGAGCTGTAGTGTAAACTTTGGTGTAGTTACCACTTTCAGCTGGGGTTGGGGCTTGGAATGCATTTATACCTTCACTTAGGAGAGTATAGTTTGCCTTGGTGAAGTTTTTCTAGTCTGATTTCGCCCTTTGTGAGTTTTGGTGTTAATGTTAGTTTGAAGATGACTGACTTGTGGTCAGATTTAACTAATGAGGGTCCAACAGTTGTGGTAGTATGTCTGTTTGACATGTTAGTGAAGACCAGATCTAGTATGTTTGTTCCTCTTGTCAGGGTATGAACAAATTGTTCCAGAGCATTTGAGTTAACAAAGTCAAGGAACTTTCATGCTAGTGAGTTAGGGCCAGCGTAGGTTTCCTAATTGATGGTGGGGTAATCGAAAGCCACCATAACCAGAGTGTTCGGTAATATTTGGGTTGTCTCCAGTTTGGTCAAGTAGGGTTCATATGCGCCAGGTCTATATCACGTTGTTGAACTCTTAAAAGTTTGAACGTCATATGGTCAACACCATATGATCGAACTTTTACAAGTTTGGACGTTTCAACGGAGATCTCTGTACAGTGTGGAATGGGAAGATTTCCCTTTTCTGCACTGTAGTGCAATCTCAAAGTTGGTATATTTAAAGAGCGGAGGGGTGGGGGTGCATGGGGGCTTGCCCCCCTGCTTGAACCATTCAGGTAGGTTTTTTCTTTGGTTTATTTATTTTTTTATTACATTTTCAAACTTTTAAAAGTTTGCTCATATGGTGTCAACCATATGACGTTCGAACTTTTAAAAGTTTGATTATGTAATATAGATGCATGTGCACCATGACCCATGGCAGGGGATCTATAACTGCCTATGACTTGAATGGGGGTCTTACTCACCATAACATGAACTTGGAGTAACTCCATGGAGTTCTCCAGTCTAACTAGACAGGAGGTGAATTTATTTCTAATATAGGTAGAAACACCGCCTCCTTTGGTTCTCACATGTTCATTTTACAGTCTGAAGGTATGGAAGACATTGTAGCCTTGCAAGGTCAGGGCTCTCTCTGAGGCCTTGAACCAGGTTTTTGTGACTGCACAGACATCTACATCTTCCAGTAATAGAAGTGCTTCCAGGGTGTGCAGTTTTTGGTTTAAGATTGTATTATTTAGGAGCATGACCCTTATTTTGTCATGAATGGCTAATTTCACATTGGTAAGTTTGATTTCAAGACCTAGCCTTAAAAAGGCACTATAGAGGAGGCAAGAGCCTTTGCTAGCAGCCAAAAGTCTAGAGGTGCCAGGTATAAACCATCTCTGGCAAAGCAGCAAAGTTTGTCGATCATGGCTTACCAGGCTGGCAGGAACTGGATCCCCTTTGAATGACACCAAAAACTAAGCCAATTATTGAAATCAATCATTTTTTGTCAATATTGTGACATCATTCTAGGTGTTGGTGGTATGCTGCTCATGGCTAGGCACATACCTGCCTGGGACACGTACTCAGAGAGCTCAATCATGTCTCTCTTCATATAGTCCAGTGAGTTATGTCTCAGGTCATTCACTCCAAAATGAACAATGACAGTCATAATCATACTTGCTACTGAGAGACTTTTGTGCATGCATGAGCTGATGAATCCTGACACCAGACAGGCAGCTGACTGCTACTTTCTCCTTGTCCATCCTAGTGAGTGGTGAGTCTCCAGTGACTAGAAAATTTGTTTTTGAGTGTTACGCCTTACAGCCTTGGTAAGTGAGACACTGGTGTTGCTATGTGTCATGGGTGCATTGGGAGCTGTTATAGTTGTAGCAGTCATGTTTTGGTGGTCTCTAGTGTCTCGGTAGTTTTTTTGAAAGAACTTCAGCATATGTTGATTTTTGGTTAGATGTGTAGTATGTGTATAAGTAATAGTGAGTGGGTTGACAACCTCTTCCACGTTACTGTTTTGAGTGCGAGAGAGCATGGATTCAAGATTCCTGGGGTAGGTACATCTCTCAAACTGTTTTTTGTTGTTGCTACTTTAATAGGTTTCAGCTCACTAGCAGTATTTATTTGACTGGGAAAGTATTAAGGATGAGGGCTACACTAATGTGCTACAGCTGTAGGTGCACAATTACGAGGTGTACGGTGCTGCTTGATGTGCAAACAAGCAGAAACCTGCTCAAATGCAGGGCTTAAATACCAGAAGCTAAAATCCTGAAAAAACTATTTTTAAAAGTACATTGTATATAAATACAGTATAAAAGTAGTCAGTGGGCAATAAAAATTGCAATAAATAGTATAAATAAGCAAAAAAAAAAAATAGGCAACTTATAGGTTTTTGGGAAGCTCAGAAGCCTCTAGTCATCTGGTATTTCAGCTCAGGGTTGTGGCTTGTAGTCCACCTTAGTTTAGCTTGGTACAAACAAGCAGAAACCTACTCAAATGCAGGGCTTAAATATCAGAAGCTAAAAAACTTGAAAAAAATTGAAAAAGTTCAAAAGGACCAATGAGGATGCTTACTTCAACCCTAGACTAACCACCCTTCACCAGACAGGTTCCAATCAGCACAATCCTCTGACTGGAGTGCAAAAAGGCCCCTTCCAAACCAAGATGGCCTGGAAAACATGCTTAGAACAAACAGACACTACAAACAAACCCAGATGCAGCAAATCTGTATCTGGACTATGCTACAGCTACTAGCTACCCTAGTTTTGGCGGGACCCAGTAGAGAATGTTTAGCACAGCAGAAAAATAGCAGTGAGCCACTAAAAAAATGTTTAAACACAGAAAATCAGAAAGTAGAGTCTAAAGAATGTTTTAAACAGCTAGCAAGTCATTTCTTTTAATACACTGCTTGGCGGGAAAACCAGAACAAGCAGAACAGATTGCTTTGCAACAGCAAAAAATACCAACAAATAGCTAATAAACAGTGAGAATATAAAAAAGAGCCTTGTAAACATTGAAAACAGCAATACCATTTGATGTAACAGGCACAGTAAGGCAGATGATTGCAGTACAACAGTGTAGTTTAGTATACAGTATATAAATACAGTATAAAAGTAGCCAATTAAGTTATCCTTGAATTTAGACATCATTGTTGGCGGTGGTAAAATGTTGTTTAGTGCCAGGGACTTTTCTTCTTTAAAGACATGAGCAGAGAGCTCAGCAATGTCTCTCTGCCTTTCCTCCTGGGTGGAATGCTTAAGATCATTCACCACCACATGACAAACTAAAAGGTTGTAACTGTATCTGTAGTGGTGCAAGCACCCTAATGACATCCCTAATCCTTACACTAGAGAGACAGCTGTAACCCTATTATTTGACATACTGGCTGGCAGTCTCAAAACAGATAAGTTTCATAGAGCATGAAATGCTCTAGTGTATACTAATAGATAGGTAGGGGTTCTAATCCCAATAAAGGCAACTCTGTGTGAGTGACTGTACAAATATATTTCCATGCAGTAATACACATATGGGTGTGCAATTTCCACCTCTAAAAAGAGGCCAGTCATAAGTGGAGTCCCTCATGGATCAGTCCTTGGACCGCTCCTTTTTGGCATTTACTTCCCAGAAGTCAAGGTCAATGTCATTGATTTCTGGCTGATTAAATTTGCAGATGATTGCAAATTAGGAGCTGTCATTGAATGGCACACTGACACAAATGTTCTCCAGGAGAGGGTGACACAGACAAACAACTGGTGTCAGAGTCATGGACTAAAACTAAATGCCAAGAAATGCATAATAGTATCCTTTGGGAAGTCATCCATCCCTGGTAACTATCATATTGACAACACACCCCTTAGAGCTGACCCATAAGTCAGGGACTTAGAGACACACATAGATAGTAATGTAGCTTTTGATTATCACGTGTCTACAGTGGTGAGGAAATCATTCTTTGTTGCGCAACTTATAAACAAAGGTATGGAATCTAAGTCCAAGGAAGTCATTGTTCCACTGTATTCAGCATTGATTAGACCTACCATTAAGTACAATGCCCCCTTTGGTATGTACCTATCCAGGCATATCCAACAACTGAAACATCCACAGAGGTTCTTCACTAAAAGAATACAGGGCATAAGTAATATGTCCTATGCAGACCGCCTGAAAGCCCTATCCCTGTATTCTGTCTCCTACAGGCTTTTGAGGGGAGAGCTATGCCTGCCATACAGGGCATTGTTAGACCCCATTCTGATGGACCTCCTGCATATCCATAAAACAAACTGTACCAGAATTGCCCATTCTAAAGAATTAAACCATGCCTTGATATAAATAGGACCTGCTGGAGAGATGGGCATGTATCCCAGAGACTACTCCGTCTATGGAACAGGCTCCTCATCCATGTGAAGCAGGGTTCCTCCCTAATACAATTCAAGTACAACTTGGACAACTGGATGGGAAACAGGAAATTCATCCCTGGTTTGTTGCCTATGTCTCTGATGCAAACAGGTAACCTGTAAATGGTTCATCTCCCAGGTCCATGCTTACACTTATCAAGGGTATCAGAACTCATCAGAGACTTGGGATGCATGGCTAGGCTAAAAAAGGCCGTTGTGGCCATTAACCTAGTAAACACCTATGAACCTATGAACATCCTGTTAAGTGTTGCACCTATGTGTCTTACAACAGGGCCACCAATGAGTAAGACATTTCCAGGATGTGCCGCAGGCTTATGGGTCCTTAAGAGTATAGGCTTGCAGAAAAGATAATTCTCAGTAACAACAGGTATGAATGTGATGTTAATATTTGTACTACATGGCTGACGGAAGCCAGTATGATGTCTTGAAGGCCTAGGAGGTTCAGGTAAGGAGTAAGAGCAATGTTTTGGTGGTGTTATTAAGTACTGTTGTTGTTATTGTGCTGTTTACTGGTGGTGGATTTAATGGAGAAATTAGCCTTCAGTTTAGGTAAATATGTGCTTATTTCACTGGTGGAATCAGTATAGGTTAAAAGATGTAGGTTTTCAGTAAACATGAAGGAGTTGCTGCACTGTCTCAGAAAGTCAACTACTAGTAGCTTGGTTAAGGATGAGGCTAAAGCAAGCTGGGACTTAAGGGTGACAGATATATGTATATATATTTTGGGGGGAGGCACTTTTAATTGCACTCATAACAGTAACAGAATCAACAAAGAGTGTAGAGTGTAAATCAGTGCAAATTAGTGAAAGCTTAGAATACACAATGCATAACCAGCTTACAGTAGTAAGGGGATCAGTTTTGAATGCGACTTTGTCTGATGATAATTGATTACAACTGTAATTAACTGTGGGTGCTCAAAATTCTGGGTCTATGGAATACAGTGGAGAGGAAATTAATTAATTAGATGATTACTTTCAGGGGTGTGCCTACACATAAAGACATTTTTGTGCTTACTAAAAGGAGCCAGTGAAAGAGGGGTGGAAGGCTACTATGTGATCAACTTACAATAAAGAGTGGATAACTCAACAACCAGTGGAATTTTCCTGCACAGCAGTCTGTTTTGTGGCAGAAGCTGCTTCTGTGAGTCTTCTCTTGGCACTATTTAGTCTGAAATCACTAAAATTCATGTCTGATATTAGGTTCATAGGTTCATAGTTATATACTAGGCTAATGACCACTAGGGCCTTTATAAGCCTAGCTGTGCAATCTAACCCAGTTGTGTCCGTATGTCATTCCTCAGAGCTGTACAGATTTTTGCAGAATGTCCAGATTTTTCACTTCATATTTTGGTCTGTTTTTCATAAAACTGTGGTTTTGTCACTGGCAAATCATTAAAGACAGAAATCAGGGAATAATGACAGATGTTAGATTAATGTTTCAGACTTCCTACCATTCAGAAAATTCTTACTAATGCAAAACCATTATTCTATCAAATTTCCAAGTTTGTAAGAGCAATATTTAAACATTGTCACTATTTTTGGACCTTTGTCCCCCCATTATTCATGGCTTTGTCCAGATTTCTTGCTCTAAGAGGTTGAGGGGTATGCCGTATGTGTCAAAGCCATTTATTAGGAGGGGCATGTTAGCTAGAAAGTTTCTAGAGGTTATGTAGTTTGGGTGTTACTGACTGCCTCTGTCTATGAGAGCTATGGGGGCCAGACACGGGGTGAATTTCTGATTTCCCATCCATTTGTCAATGTTCACCTAAATAGGGTTTGGAAAGGAATCTGCTTCATGGGGATGGAGATCCTGTTCCAGAGCATGAGGATCCTCGGAGACACAAGTCTGTCTTGCCAACATGCCTTATTTATGTCACAAGCAAAACTGAAATCCTTGAATCTAGTGGTTCTGATGCAGTTTGTTTTGTGGATGTGCAAAAGATCCATCAGAACTGTATCCTAGGATGCCTTGTATGCCAGGCATATATCACATCTCAGTAACCTGTAGGAGACTGAGCATAGAGACAGGGTTATAAGCCGATCTGTATTGAACAATGTATTTATACCCTGAATTCTCCTTTTAAAGAACCTTTATGGACATTCCAACAGTTGCATATATCTCATCAGGTACATACCAAAGAGGGCATTATACTCAATGATGGGTTTGATAAGGGCCAAATAAAATTGCACTGTGACTTCCTTGGACTTGGATGCCATGACCTTACTTATGTGTTGGGTGACATAGAATGATTTTCCTCCTACCCTGGACACATGTTGGTCAAAGGCCAGATTACTGTCGACATATGTTCCCAGATCCCTGACTACTGGATCAACTCTTAGGGGTGTGTTATCGATGGAGTAATTAGACTTGATGGCAGTTTTCCCAAAAGGCACTATAATGCACTTCTTGGCATTAATTTTTAGTCCATGATTTTGGCACCAGTCTTTTGTCCGTTATACCCTCCTGTAAGATGTCTGTGTCATGAAGAGAATCTGATAGTGCTCAATTTGCAGTCATTTGCAAACTTGATCATCCAAAGGACCTTGGCATTAGCCTTTACCTCAAGAAGTAGATGCCAAATGGAAGCTGACCCAGCATGGAGTCTTGAGGTACCCTGCAGGTGACCTGTCTGTTAACAGAGGTGGCATTACCAGTCCTGACTTCCTGGATCCTGTATGTGAGCCAGCTGGCAATCCAGCAAGTTATGTAAGGGTTTATGCCCAGTTCAGTGAGTTTGTTCACTATACCTGAGCTGGGTATTGTACTGAACATATTAGCCAGGTCCAGGTAAGTGGCATGCACAATCTTTCCCTCATCCATTGCCTTGATGTCCTTCTCAAAGAAGTCCACCAGGCTTAGTAGGCATGATCTTCCCTTGACAAAGCCAAACTGGGTTGAATCCAGCGTCTGAAGTTTGTCCATGTCTTTGTTGATCATTTCCATGATAATTGTTTTCATGGCTTTGCATATTAGACTAGTCAGACTAATAGGTCTGTAGTTTCTAGATCACTTGGTGGTCTACCCTTGTGAAGTGGGAAAATTGTTACAGTCCTCCATTCTCGTTGTACAAAGCCTGTCTTGAGGCTATAGATGAAAAGTGACTGAAATGGTCCTGATAGGTCATGTTTCCAGCTGTTTAGGAGGCATCCTGTGATATTGTTGAGGATCAATGATGCTGTGTTTTTGGCCTTAGTGAATGCCACCAGGATCTGCTTCCAATTAATTGTTGGGGGGGTTATGCTACAACTTTTACGGTTTAGTACAATGTACTGTATACTTCTGTTTTACTGGATCAAGATAATGTCACTGAAAAAATTGATAAGTAGTCAGCATTTATATCTGTCCTAATAGGATGTGTAGCTGACAGCTACACTGGAAAGTTTTAGGAAAAATCATATAGCACAGCCAATCTGGGCAGTGAGGGAAGAGTACAATTGAATAAATGTTAGCCACTCCATCATAGTGGACTTTTTTTACTTCATTCAGCCCTTCATATGTTAAGACTGTTATATATGTGTGTACATATTATCTTTGCAACAATAGCTTATTTTCATCTAAGATTAAGCCTACCCCGTACCCCAGGGGAATTTACTCTCACCCATGACTGCGTACAATCTCAGCAAACTTCTTAGGTAATCTCTACATGTCCATTTGATTTCTGTTAGTGGACTGATACCGTGAGTAATTCTTTACACAGCCCATCGCACGACTTTTTCATTTGTCTGTTTCTTTTTGCAGCCTTGTAAGATTTGATACTGATAGATTATATCATTTAAAGAAGCCTGGCCATCCTTAGTTTTCATTCTTTTTGTTACTTGCCAAGGGCAGACTAAATGCTGGAAACCATACTTTCAAGCCTAAAATGGCTTTCACCACTTCTGTGGATAGACAGATCTTTTCGAAGACTGCATCACAATCCCCCAGACTCTTGTCTTGCAATAGAATCACCAGTTTTGTCCACACAGAATAAAGTACATAATCTGACTTCTGCTGTTAGGTATGATATAGTTACTTACCTACACTGGCATAATGTGTGTAGAGGATAGACTTTATGGCTGTATTTGCATGGATCTGCAGAAGCATGATTACATGGACATAGAGCTGAATTTACTAAAGTATTTCATACAGCATTCCTCATACCTTCCTAACATCTTCCTAAGCAAACTTAACTGGCTTAAAGATTTTCCACAATAATTATAGGAATCTTTAGTTACCATTGTTTATGGATTTACCAATTCCAGTCTTAACATTTTATGATGCATAAAGACTGACACAAAACATCTGAATTTTAAAAATCTGTCATTATGCCTGGCTAATCATTAGCATGTGCTGAAAGATAGACTGTCAGGGAGAGAATGATTCTCGAACTTGTTTGTGTGGTCACGAATGTCGTTCATTTTGTCTTCCACTGTCTGACATGCACACATACTTACATATACATGAAAACATGCATACATATTCTTGATGGAAGAATGAGATTGGTTACACCCTGCAAGTGCTTCTTTACTGCAGCCTCCATCACTTCTCCAGCTATCCAATGTCTATTTAATTGTAATAGTGAATGTCACTCTATCATCCACTTGGGCAATCCATTCCTTTCTTTGTTAAGGTCTAAACAAGCTAAAATCCTTACTTTCTATATCCTATCCTGCCCTCTTCTGCCATTAGATTTTAATACCACTTCCTTACATGTCACCTTCATGCTTTGGTGAACCCAGAACATGTTCATCCATCCTGTCTTGCATTCAGAGGAAGCTCCCAGTTCATTCATTCTTCCTTCATAGTCCACACCATGTAGCCATTGCCCTGATCTCCCCTGCTGCCCTAATTTTAAGGTTTCCTATCAGTGTAATATTTATTTCCCTGTAAGGTCTCCAGACAAGTTCACAACATTCCAGTTACACCTTGTGCACAGACAGGAAGGGCAAGGAAATTACATCCTTGTCTAGAACTCTGCATCTCTCAGAGTGCATCCCAGCATCCTGTTAACCTTAGATGCTGCTTTCTCACTGGGTACTAGGTGGTGTGTTGATATTGCCATGGCTGCTGCTAGCTCTTTCTCCTGGTTGGTCTGACTGTGAGGCATCCCCCAAAATGTATGTTTCTCCCCTGAGTTATGATGAGTCAGGTGCCTTCGCTAGATGTATTCAAACTCATTTGCCATCTGTCTGCCTATTTGTTTTGGCTTTTATGATTCCCTTTATATTCTCACTGGCCCATTAGCCCCCATTGTCCATGGTTTTGATGTTGTCCACAAGAAAAAGTACAAATCAGTTCTCACTGCTTTTTAATGTGAGCAAGACATACACACTGAAGAGAGTTTGATCTAGGATGGATCCTTGTTCTATAGTTACTCTTTGGTCTTTTACAGAGTCCTGTTTTCCTTCACTATCTACACCTTACTGCCCATATCCATATAGCAGTCACACAATTTCCTCTACCCTGAGTCCTGTGGGCTTACTTAATAGCACTCTATGTGCTACAGAGTCAGACTGTTTGCCAGCATCAAGACTGACTATATCATATATTTATTTATTTATTGACATTAATTCATCATCTGGACTAAAATTGTATATTTCCCCTGTAACCCAGTCAAAAATGAATTAGATTAGATGGACATGACATTTCAGCAGTAAACCTATAATAATTCATATCCCAGAGTGGGCTATACTCCATGAATGTCATCAACAGAAAGCCTTGAAGAAATGACAAACACACATACACTCACACACACACACACACACACACACACACACACACACACACACACACACACACACACACACACGCACACGCACGCACACACACACACACACACACACACACACACACACACACACACACACACACACACACACACACACACACATACACATGCACACACATAAACACACATTGTAGTATTTCAGTGAGATACAGTTTTGTACATATATGTTTGTACATACATACACACACAGACACACATATTACAATGTATAATATTTTAGCAATAAAATTACCATTTTATATATATATATATATATATATATATATATATATATATATATATATATATATATATATATATATATATATTATAGTAGTAGTATAGCATAGCTCAGTGAGGACAACAATGTAGGTAGGTGGGATGAACTTAACACTACATCTGCCTGCTAATATATTGCTTATAGCCTTATGATGTTATTATAGATGAACTTAGTGCATTGTTTGACATTATTCCTTAACTTCCTGACAACTGAAGAAAGATTTGTAGTTTTCTATAGTATCTGTGATGACCTTAAGTTTATGCTGTACCTTACATTTTATATAAATTCCTTGCTGCCATGTTTCAGTGTGGTCGTGAGGTAGGGGGATGAGGATTTCTTAAACCTTTTCATTATTTTTCCTTATGTTTTATACAGTTTATTAGTACAGGAGTTTTACAAGAGAGATTTATTCCTGAATTTACTATTATTTTAGGGCAGATGTATGTAGACACTTCTATGCAACTGTTTAGGTGCTGGAAAAATTAGAGGTGAATGTGGGAGCCTTTTCAGTTGGGCCCATTTGTGGGGGATTGCTGGAAATTTTGCATAGGTCTTCCACAAGATGAAGTAGGATTACACTGGAGAAATTCTTAAAGGTGGTCTCATTTGTTGGTGGGGTGGTGCCAATAGGCCTGACAGAGAAGATGACTGATTTGTAGTTAGATCTAACCAAGGATGAGAAGATGCATGGTGGGGTGCAAGCAAGGGCCTAGGTTAGTAAGAACTAGGTCAAGGATATCAGAGCTGCCAGTTGGTAGTTTTACAATTTGATCAAGTGCATTGGTATGAACAAAATCTAGGAAATGCTGAACTTATCCATTTCTGGAGATGTATGTGAGCCTTTCAATATTTGGTAGTTGAATTCCCCTAGCAAGAAGGTATCTGGTTTGGTATTTATCCTTTCAATTGTACTAATGTTTGCTTCCATAATTCCCTTTCCTCAGTTACCACCGTCAAATCAGGTGTACCTCAGACTCAATTTTGGGACCTATCTCATTTTTCATAACTGTCATGCCTTCTGATCATGCATAACTTAAAATAATACTTTATGCCAATGGCCTCCTACTTATTAAATCAGTTAATAATTCACAAGAATGTATTTATTTTACATTTGTCGACCAGATTTGTCCGACTGAGCTGATAGCCCTTTTTCAGCAGAGGCCCTCCAAAAACTATTAGAAACTGCAGTTCCAACAACTATGTCTCTTGTTTCACTCATGTAAACTCCAAGTGAACCCCAGTTAAACCAATGCTTTGCTCTTTGGCATTCATCAAAACCTAAAACTCTGCTCTCCTCATACTAATTGACATGTGAAACAGTAAAATTCTTTCCCCTGATATCTAAAAGTACTTAGGAGTACACTTAGATGCACATCTCACCTTCACTCACCATTTCAAATCCATGACTTTCAGTTCTCACTTGCCTGAAAATACACATATAAATGTGCAACCCACCTTACTAAAGATGCTGGACTTGCTGTAGTAAAAAAAAACTTTCTCATCATGAATCACAAAAATAGCCCTACCATTAATTGTTTTTGATAACAATCCCAGACAATGCTTCTAAGCAAGAAAAAGCATTCATTTGATAAACATTTCAAACATCTGTACACCTTTGCCACCTTTTTGCTATTGCAGCAGTCACTAACTTCTTTGCAAGTACTCTCTTCTTCACAGTGACGTGTTCAAGTTTACCTTCCAAACTTAATGTAGCTGCAATCCATTACACTCTAAAAGACCCCTGGAACCAACAATCTTATCAAACCACAACTTACAATCAAAACTAACCTGGAACTGCTACATGGAACTCTGTGCCCATAAATGTGCACGGAATCTTCCATTGCTGTCCTTCAAAAATCATTGTTTGATTACATGAGGTTACCTAAGCCTTTTCTTTGAACTCTTACCTTTACAATAGTATGAGCCTGCTTATAGCCTTACTAGAACTGCTGGCATCACTCTTAACACAACCTCACTGAGCAGTCATATGCCAGCCACTAATGACACTTGTGTAATTGCTCCAACCAGTTGCAATGAGTACAATCTGTACTTCATCTCTATGTTACTCTTTTACTTAAGTTTGCCTGATGACCATACAAGGTTTTTTAAAGCAGAAATATTTGCTGCATATTATAAATATTTCTACCTTTATGTGATACTTGTAACTGTACTGTCACATTGTAGCTGGGGTTGTAATCAAAATGGTTCATGTCTGATTAGCTTACCTAACCAATTAAAAATTAAATAAATAAACAAACCTAGAAACACTAATAAATTTCACTGCATTTCTATTTAATGCACTTAGAATGTAATCTGTTTCATTACAGTTCCAATGCAATTAACGCCCTTAGAATGTAATCTGTTTCATTACAGTTTCAATGCAATTAATGCACTTAGAATGCAATCTGATTCATTGAAGTTCCAGTACTTCAGTGAAACTACATAAAATGTATCATGACATATATATAAACGTTACAAATCAGCAATTTCATATCTGATTTTAATATTGAAGCATAACTGTACATTTATCTTTTCTTACAAACCTATCACTGTGCTAACTTTAGACACTTAGATGAAGATCTTGGTTGTTGTAAGCAGCCCAACTCCTTTCATCTGGCTGCAGGGAAAACTGCAATGTAGTCTGTCCCACGAGGAAGAGTCTGTCTTGCAATAAATGTGAATTGTTGCTTGGTTTTCTGATCCAAAATCAGTCTTGATGAAATTAATTTCCTCAGAGATGACTTCTTGGGAAAAGCTGAGGACCCTGGAGCACATATGCTATCTTGGTATTAATTCAAGTTTACTTCTATTCACAATTATTTTGATTCTCTTGTTTTCAGTATGTGCTTAACATGCTGTTGCCTAGATTCCTAACTCCATATTGGTGATATCCTACCTAGAATTGGGTCCAGTCCTTTACTAGGCTGTCTTATCTTTACTTAGAGAGAAGTAATTAACTTCAGTTTTTAAGGAGGCACTGGTTCCTTCCATTCTTAAAAATGTGAGATTGTACTTCAACAATTTTGATTACTTATTAGCCAACCTATCTGAAGCTTTAATAAGGTTTGAAAGAATGTCCAACTGGATGTACATGTTAAGGGTAGTAAGAATCTACCATCCGTTTCAACCACATTTTCAGATTCGACATAATATTGCAACAGCCTTAGAGTCTTGTATCTGCTAATGATGAAGGAACATTACCTATATTCAGCTGTTGTGTTGGCATATCTCTCCTTAAGATCAGAGATGGTTGATCATGGCATCCTTCTGAGTTGACTACTCTCTTACTGTAGAATTACAGAGGTAGCCCTCAACTTATGTCATGTCATACCTGTCTGGGTGATGGTACAGATGTATTCCTCTCAATTCGGTGTCCCATGACATTCCATTTTTGGTCTATTGCCATATATGCCTCTTTTGAAAGAGAAAAAAATGAAAAATACCTCATCACCATCATCAACTCCCCTTTTTCTCATTTCCACATGGGGTCATGGTATTGTTTCAACTGTCTCAATCTCTCTCTTGATTCAGTGCCACTCTCCTGCCTTCCTCAGCACTCATGCCTGACTGTTGCACACCATCTTTCACACAATACATCCACCTCTTTTCTGGATGCCCGTTTCCTCTTGCCCTCTTCCTGTCTACCCCAATTCTTCTTCACCAGATTGTCTTCTGCTTTTCTGCACATGTACCCGAACCACCATAATGTCTTCTTTCTCATATTTTCTGCAATTGGAGCTACTTTGGTTTCTGCTCTTATGCCCTCATTTCCTCTTAAGTCTCACAATGTTCACCTTGCCACCCATCTCAGGCACTTCATTTCCATCGTCCTCAACTGTTTTGCCTTTACTGCCCAGTTTCTGTACCATACAGTAGTTCTGGTCACACCATTGTTTTCTGTTTTCTACACCTTACTTTTCAGCTTCTTTGGCACTCCTCTGTCACTGTGCCAATTGGTTGTAGCACCACTGATTCTAGCTTTGAGCTCTTCATTCAGACTTCCCTCCTCTTCAACCACCCCTCCCAGATACTTTAAGCTGTTAACCTGTTCCAGTATCTTCCCTTCTACCTCAGTTCTCAGCTTCTTCTGAGTTTCCCTATTTGCTGCCATTCCTACTGTCTTATCTGAACTCAGTTTTATCCCACGTGCCTTCAGGTTTGCATTCCATTTCCCTATCCTTTGTTGAAGTTCTTGCTCAGAGTCTGCCTGTAATGCCACACTGTCTGTGTACAGAAACTTTGTTGATCTGTCCACTCCAACCTGTTTGATAATGTAGTCCATCACTAGTATGAACAGCAGTGGGCTCAGAGCTGAACCCTGCTGTACACCCACTTCCACTGGGAACACCTCTGTGAGGCCGAACACTGTTCGTACTTGAGTCATTGGGTCCTTGTACATAGCTTGCACTAATTCTACTAATGTTTCTGGAACTTCAAACTACTGCAAGACTGCTCAAATCAGCTTTCCTGGGACCTTGTCATATACTTTCTCCTAGTCTAGGAGCCCCAGTTGGACTCTTTCCTCATCTCTAGCTTCTTCTCAACTATCTGTCTCACTGCAAATGTCAAGTTCAGTTGTGCTGCATCCTGATCTGAATCCAAACTGCTCATCTCCCATCTTACTTTCTACTACTCTGCGTATTCATGTATCAAGCACCCTCTCCAGAACTTTCATGTAATGTGACAGGAGTTTGATACCTCTATACTGCTCACAGATGTGGATGTCCCCTTTCTTCCTGTATACTGGCATTAGTATGCGTATTGCCCAGTCAACTTGGATCCACCTTTCTCTCCACTGCTATGAGTACTGTCAGGGTGCATTTCTTCCCATCTCACCCAACATCTTTATATCTGATGTGACCTCACCTGAGCCTGCTGCTGTCCCTGACTTTCATTTTCCTTAGTGTTGCTCTTACTTCTTCTAGAGTGGGTTCCTCCCCTTCTGTCTTCATAGGCTGTGTCTGGGGCAGTACAGCTTCTGTTGGTGTTCTTCATTCAGTGGCTGCTGGAAATACTCCTTCCATCTGCTTTTAATGTCCTGTGGATTGGTGATCAGGTTGTTGCAGGCATCCCTTATGAAGAGTGCTGACTATCTTCTCTATCTTTTTGTCTTTGCCTTTCAACCTCATATAGTTTCTTTGTGCCATCTACTGACTCACTTTCTAGAAGCCGGCATAGTGCCTCTGATACCCTGTATTTTGCTATTGCAACTCCTTTCTTAGCCTTTTTATTAGCCAACCAGTATTCCTTCCTAGCCTGGTCTGTCTTTTCGATATTCTATTTTGTCCTGCACTCCTTTCTTTTGATGACTTCCTGGACTTCTACTTTCCACCAGCAGCTTTCCTTATGTACCTTATTTTTCGATAGCTGACTTGGCCACATACTTGTTCTGTATTCCTCACACATGCTGTCTTGAGGAACTGCCATTCTTTTTCATCTCCTCCCATTTCCTCTTCTTCTTGAGGTGTTAGAACCCTGAGTAATTCTTTGAACTGTTATACTTTTCTCTAATCAAATTACATGTCTTCAGCCTTCTGTGACCACTGTTTGCAGCAAACTGCATTAACCAGTGGTTTATGCTGTGGGATGACTGTTTCACTTGTGATGACTTTGCAGACTCTGATTTTACCCTAATGCCCGTTCCTTACTAGGAGGAAGTCTACTCAAGTTGCATGTTGGCCACTGTTGTATGTGATCTTGCAACTGTTCTTTCTGAGCTATGTGTTTGCTATTATCAATATGAAGTAACCCCCGCAAGTAAAGCAGCTGCAAGGTCTCAATCCAAATGTACCAAACTAAAAAAAGCATAAGACCAGCAAACAGTGGCAGTAAATCAAACTTTTTATTAAGTGCAAAAGCACATAAGGAGTAAAAATTCAGACCAGTTTCGGCTATCCTGTTATTTAGCCTTCATCAGTGTGAATGCATTAAACACATTGCTCCTTATATATAATTAAAATTCAAGCATGTGACCAATCATAGGTGCTCATTTAGTCCAGGTTTAAATAAGCCCCCTAACTTAATGATCCATTTTTTTCTCCTTGGTGTTTAATATTTGATGCCAGCCAGATTTATGGGATCTGGACCCCCCTATTCTGTCAATCACTGTAAAACTAAATACAGCATTTTTATGCAGTATGGTGTGTTTGTATAATGCACTAGTTTGTTTATGGTGTTTAATGTCACTTAAGTGTTCAGACATTCTAAATTTCAAAGGCCTCAATGTTTGCCCTATGTAAAAAGCTGAACAACTGCAGCTAGCAAGGTATATTACCCAATCTGTATGACAATTTGCAAAAAAATGTGATGTCAAACACCTGAGCAGTATTTTGGCTACTAAAACTTTTGGTTTTAAGAACCCTAGGGCAAAGGACATAATGTCCGCATGGGAAACAACCAATTAAGGGGTCCCCAGCTTATTTCCCACCTAAACAACTCCTGGACATGCAACTGCCTACCACCTGGCTGACATATTCTAACTCCATCCCCCTACCCACTATCCAACCTCTTTAAAACTCCCAGAGATGCACTATATATTATCACACATTACTTGGAACTACCTAGCACCTGGCTGACACATTCTAACTCCTTCCCCCTACCCACTATCCAACCTCCTCTTTAAAACTCCCACAGATGCACTATATATTATCACACATTACTTGTAACTGCCTAGCCCCTGAGTGACATATTCTAACTCCTTTCCCCTACCCACTATCCAACCTCTTTAAAACTCCCAGAGATGCACTATATATTATCACACATTACTTATAACTGCCTAGCACCTGCCTGACACATTCTAACTCCTTTCCCCTACCCACTATCCAACCTCTTTAAAACTCCCACAGATGCACTATTTATTATCACACGTTACTTGTAACTGCCTAACACCTGGCTGACATGTTATAACTCCTTTCCCCTACCCACTATCCAACCTCCTCTTTAAAACTCCCACAGATGCACTATATATTACCACACGTTACTTGTAAATACCTAGCCCCTGGGTGACATATTCTAATTCCTTTCCCCTACCCACTATCCAACCTCTTTAAAACTCCCACAGATGCGCTATATATTATCACACGTTACTTGTAACTGCCTAGCACCTGGCTGACATATTCTAACTCCTTTCCCCTACTCACTGTCCAACCACCTCTTTAAAACTCCCACAGATGCACTATATGTTATCACACGTTACTTGTAACTGCCTAGCACCTGGCTGACATATTCTAACTCCTTTCTCCTACCCACTATCCATCCTCTTTAAAACTCCCACAGATGCACTTTATATTATCATACGTTACTTACCAACTCACTGCCACCTATTCCCCACTGCCCCATCTGTACCCACTAACTATCCCCTAGACTAAGTTGAAAAGCTTTCCCTTAAGATGTCAATGCACCTCATATGAACTTGTCTGTATTCTCCTCCTTTGACAAACTAGCTAGTATTTTTAGTTTTTCCTTTCTTTTCTTATCTTTATTACATCTTCATGATTATCTCTACTAAACATACTGTATGAACAACAATCGTATGTTACTACCTGCAATACTTTTAATTGTATGTCTAAACCACTATGCTTATGTAAATATCTTATGCAATCATATGTTATTATCTGCTATATTTTTATAATTGAATGTGTAAATATCTTTATTGCTCTGGAGCTTTTCTCCCCAGGCCACTGCTAAAAATGGACAGCTCTGTCCAGTCGGACCTTCCCAGTAAACAAATGTAAAATAAAATAAATAAATAAATAAATTACAGTATTTAGGTACAACAGATACATGTTCTCCATTATGTCTTTTTTATGCAGTTTGCTGCACTAAGAAATTTGCATGAGAATTTCAATGGCAGGAAAATAAAATGCATATGCACCATAAACAGTACAGTGGCTATCGAGGAAAGTGATGTGCCTAAAATATCTATCATTAAATGGAAGAGCAGTGTAAGCAGTAGTATCTTAATGTTCTGCAAAATAATGGAGACGTTGCTCAAATTTCTAAAATAATGTTGAGTTTAATTTTTTTCCCATTTAGTGTCAGTAGAAGGATTCTGCCCTTATTGAGTATTTTCTGACACTTGTTATAGATGAGTAAGAGCATGCGTGCTAGTCTGGGGAGGGTGGCTTCCACTGGAACCATTGATTTTTTTTATCTTTCCCAGTATCAGTGTCATCTTTTGTTAATCCTTTTTTTCCCATATTTATTTTTGTTTTCCAAAAGTAAATTACAGTAAATTACAATACAAACAATCATGAGACTTGTCAGACACAAAGTAATATTTGTTTCAACATGCAATCAGGTCATATTTCTACTAAGTCTCATATAATAAAACACATTTACAATTTATCTTCAAATTTTGACAGAAAAATGTATAGAATTATCATAACTGCATGGTATAATTAATGTTGACTGCTCATAACCCATTTTGTCTAACGTCACCTTTAGAGAACACGATAACTTTCTATGTAAATTTACAGCCCCATAGGATGTGAAAGAGATCAGCGTTCACTGCTGGATAGTAGGGACAGTTTGGGGAGTAGTTTGAATTAAATTTTTTTAAAATCATTGGTGTATAGTAGGCAGTATTGTTGATCATCAATTGTGTATAGATTAAACTCTTGAAAGGGGATAATTTTTGTGTAGATTTTATCGCTTTGGATTTTTGTTCATCCATAATTTTTTATTTTTTCTCATTCCAGTAGGCAGAGACCAGTAAAGATGATTGATATTTGATGGATGTAATTAACTTGTATGTGTTAGAGAACAGTAAAGATGATTGGTATCTGATGGATGTAATTAACTTGTATGGGCAGAAAACAGTGAATATGATTGATACTTGATGGATGTCATTAACTTGTATGTGTTAGAGAACAGTAAAGATGATTGATATCTGATGGATGTAATTAACTTGTATGTGTTAGAGAACAGTAAAGATGATTGATATTTGATGGATGTAACTAACTTGTATGTGCAGAGAACCGGAAAGATGATTGATATGTGATGGATGTAATTAACTTGTATGTGCAGAAAACAGTAAAGATGATTGATATTTGATGGATGTAATTAACTTGTATGGGCAGAGAACAGTAAAGATGATTGATATTTGATGGATGTAATTAACTTGTATGGGCAGAAAACAGTAAAGATGATTGATATTTGATGGATGTAATTAACTTGTATGGGGAGAGAACAGTAAAGATGATTGATATTTGATGGATGTAACTAACTTGTATGGGCAGAGAACAGTAAAGATGCTTGATATTTGATGGATGTAATTAACTTGTATGGGCAGAGAACAGTAAAGATGATTGATATTTGATGGATGTAATTAACTTGTATGTGTTAGAGAACAGTAAAGATGATTGATATCTGATGGATGTAATTAACTTGTATGGTCAGAGAACAGTAAAGATGATTGATATTTGATGGATGTAATTAACTTGTATGGGTAGCGAACAGTAAAGATGATTGATATTTGATGGATGTAATTAACTTGTATGGGCAGAGAACAGTAAAGATGATTGATATATGATGGATGTAATTAACTTGTATGGGCAGAGAACAGTAAAGATGATTGATATTTGATGGATGAAATTAACTTGTATGGGCAGAGAACAGTAAAGATGATTGACATTTGATGGCTGTAATTAACTTGTATGGGCAGAGAACAGTAAAGATGATTGATATTTGATGGATGTAATTAACTTGTATGTGCATCACAGTAAAGATGATTGATATTTGATGGATGTAATTAACTTGTATGGGCAGAGAACAGTAAAGATGATTGATATTTGATGGATGTAATTAACTTGTATGGGCAGAGAACAGTAAAGACGATTGATATGTGATGGATGTAATTAACTTGTATGTGTTAGAGAACAGTAAAGATGATTGATATCTGTTGGATGTAATTAACTTGTATGGGCAGAGAACAGTAAAGATGATTGATATTTGATGGTTGTATTTAACTTGTATGGGCAGAGAACAGTACAGATGATTGATATCTGATGGATGTAATTAACTTGTATGAGTTAGAGAAAAGTAAAGATGATTTATATTTGATGACTGTAATTAACTTGTTTGGGCAGAGAACAGTAAAGATGATTGATATTTGATGGATGTAATTAACTTGTATGTGTTAGAGAACAGCAAAGATGATTGATATTCGATGGATGTAATTAACTTGTATGTGTTAGAGAACAGTAAAGACGATTGATATCTGATGGATGTAATTAACTTGTATGTGCAGAGAACAGTAAAGATGATTGATATTTGATGGATGTAATTAACTTGTATGTGTTAGAGAACAGTAAAGATGATTGATATCTGATGGATGTAATTAACTTGTATGTGCAGAGAACAGTAAAGATGATTGATATTTGATGGATGTAATTAACTTGTATGTGTTAGAGAACACTAAAGACGATTGATATCTGATGGATGCAATTAACTTGTATGTATTAGAGAACAGTAAAGATGATTGATATCTGATGGATGTAATTAACTTGTATGGGCAGAGAATAGTAAAGATGATTGATATTTGATGGATGTAATTAACTTGTATGTGTTAGAGAACAGTAAAGATGATTGATATCTGATGGATGTAATTAACTTGTATGTGCAGAGAACAGTAAAGATGATTGATATTTGATGGATGTAATTAACTTGTATGGGCAGAGAACAGTAAAGATGATTGATATCTGATGGATGTAATTAACTTGTATGGGCAGAGAACAGTAAAGATGATTGATATTTGATGGATGTAATTAACTTGTATGTGCAGAGAACAGTAAAGATGATTGATATTTGATGGATGTAATTAACTTGTATGGGCAGAGAACAGTAAAGATGATTGATATTTGATGGATGTAATTAACTTGTATGGGCAGAGAACAGTAAAGATGATTGATATTTGATGGATGTAATTAACTTGTATGGGCAGAGAACAGTAAAGATGATTGATATTTGATGGATGTAATTAACTTGTATGGGCAGAGAACAGTAAAGATGATTGATATTTGATGGATGTAATTAACTTGTATGGGCAGAGAACAGTAAAGATGATTGATATTTGATGGATGTAATTAACTTGTATGTGTTAGAGAACAGTAAAGATGATTGATATCTGATGGATGTAATTAACTTGTATGGGCAGAGAACAGTAAAGATGATTGATATTTGATGGATGTAATTAACTTGTATGGGCAGAGAACAGTAAAGATGATTGATATTTGATGGATGTAATTAACTTGTATGTGTTAGAGAACAGTAAAGATGATTGATATTTGATGGATGTAATTAACTTGTATGGGCAGAGAACAGTAAAGATGATTGATATTTGATGGATGTAATTAACTTGTATGTGTTAGAGAACAGTAAAGATGATTGATATTTGATGGATGTAATTAACTTGTATGTGTTAGAGAACAGTAAAGATGATTGATATCTGATGGATGTAATTAACTTGTATGTGCAGAGAACAGTAAAGATGATTGATATTTGATGGATGTAATTAACTTGTATGTGTTAGAGAACAGTAAAGATGATTGATATCTGATGGATGTAATTAACTTGTATGTGCAGAGAACAGTAAAGATGATTGATATTTGATGGATGTAATTAACTTGTATGTGTTAGAGAACAGTAAAGATGATTGATATCTGATGGATGTAATTAACTTGTATGTGTTAGAGAACAGTAAAGATGATTGATATTTGATGGATGTAATTAACTTGTATGTGCAGAGAACAGTAAAGATGATTGATATTTGATGGATGTAATTAACTTGTATGTGTTAGAGAACAGTAAAGATGATTGATATTTGATGGATGTAATTAACTTGTATGTGCAGAGAACAGTAAAGATGATTGATATTTGATGGATGTAATTAACTTGTATGTGTTAGAGAACAGTAAAGATGATTGATATCTGATGGATGTAATTAACTTGTATGTGCAGAGAACAGTAAAGATGATTGATATTTGATGGATGTAATTAACTTGTATGGGCAGAGAACAGTAAAGATGATTGATATTTGATGGATGTAATTAACTTGTATGTGTTAGAGAACAGTAAAGATGATTGATATCTGATGGATGTAATTAACTTGTATGTGCAGAGAACAGTAAAGATGATTGATATTTGATGGATGTAATTAACTTGTATGTGCAGAGAACAGTAAAGATGATTGATATCTGATGGATGTAATTAACTTGTATGGGCAGAGAACAGTAAAGATGATTGATATTTGATGGATGTAATTAACTTGTATGGGCAGAGAACAGTAAAGATGATTGATATTTGATGGATGTAATTAACTTGTATGGGCAGAGAACAGTAAAGATGATTGATATTTGATGGATGTAATTAACTTGTATGGGCAGAGAACAGTAAAGATGATTGATATTTGATGGATGTAATTAACTTGTATGTGTTAGAGAACAGTAAAGATGATTGATATTTGATGGATGTAATTAACTTGTATGGGCAGAGAACAGTAAAGATGATTGATATTTGATGGATGTAATTAACTTGTATGTGTTAGAGAACAGTAAAGATGATTGATATTTGATGGATGTAATTAACTTGTATGTGTTAGAGAACAGTAAAGATGATTGATATCTGATGGATGTAATTAACTTGTATGTGCAGAGAACAGTAAAGATGATTGATATTTGATGGATGTAATTAACTTGTATGTGTTAGAGAACAGTAAAGATGATTGATATCTGATGGATGTAATTAACTTGTATGTGCAGAGAACAGTAAAGATGATTGATATTTGATGGATGTAATTAACTTGTATGTGTTAGAGAACAGTAAAGATGATTGATATCTGATGGATGTAATTAACTTGTGTGGGCAGAGAATAGTAAAGATGATTGATATTTGATGGATGTAATTAACTTGTATGTGTTAGAGAACAGTAAAGATGATTGATATCTGATGGATGTAATTAACTTGTATGTGTTAGAGAACAGTAAAGATGATTGATATTTGATGGATGTAATTAACTTGTATGTGCAGAGAACAGGAAAGATGATTGATATCTGATGGATGTAATTAACTTGTATGTGTTAGAGAACAGTAAAGATGATTGATATTTGATGGATGTAACTAACTTGTATGTGCAGAGAACAGTAAAGATGATTGATATTTGATGGATGTAACTAACTTGTATGTGA